>NW_015505331.1:552669-598881 GCF_001515645.1 Sinocyclocheilus grahami
TCCATGGTGAAAGCCGATCCGGCGATCCACAGCGCAAAGTTGTTGTATTTCCTCAGCAACCAGCACGGATCAGCTCCAGGCATGACTAAGCGGATATTGTCCTCTTTTGGAAGACCAAACAAAGTAGTTTCGCTTTCACAACGAAGCACACAGCGCCTTCACGACATGGTGGTGGCAACAACAATACTACAGCGAGAATAAAAGTTACGCCTTCTTTCTTTGCGTGAACATTTGGGCGGTGTTATGCAAATATTCCCAGATAGTGAAGTAGGTATGTGGGGGCGTGTTAGAATGAGCCATTTTAGGTAGGTGTGGCTGACTCTTAACTTTAATAAGGAATATCTCTTTGGATTTGAGACTTTAGTCTTTGCAACTTTACAGATCTTCTTTATGCACCAAGAGCTTGAAACACTCCAAAGAGAAAGGAAAAATTTTAAATCACATCATATGACCCCTTTAAATAGTCTTTTTATGTTGTCTTTTATGTAATTTCTTGTTCTAAATATGGCTGACAAGATTTTTGTGAACTGTTAAGGCCTTTCCTCACTGAGCACGAAAAAGCAAAACGAATACCGGACGCGATGACGTGCTGGAATAAAACAATAGATTTCTATGGATGCTTCCACATAGACTGCGAACAATCGTGCACCGAAAATGCAAATGTTTTTTTACTAGTCCGACGAATCTTTTAAGTTTCGCAAAGCGAAATCACGGGCCGTCCAATAAGATTTGAGCATTAAGGCCTTTCCACACTGAGCGCGAAAAAGCGAAAGATTATCGGACGCGATGACGCGCTGGAATAAAACAATAGATTTCTATAGATGCTTCCACATAGACCGCTTTCTTCCACGTGCGCCAGTGTTATGAGTCAGAGCGCGTTCACTCTTTTTCTACACATGAAATATGAAAGCAAATAGACATTTGATTGTGACGATATTTTCTGTATGTGTTTTGTATGCAGCTCATGGTATTTTTATAGCAATAAAGGAAGTTTATGACAAATATTAGCAGTGTAGGGTTATTAAACATACAAAGAGTGCATGTGTCTGCTTATTAATCAAAATCAACTATCACAACTGGAAGTTATTACAAGCACTTGATGATGGTTTAAAGTGGGTAAGCAAATACATTAATAATTACATACATTTTCAATTGTAGCTTGCTTGATGCTAATTGTACTTCTAATTATACTTTAGGATGTAGCCTATTCTTGTAAGCATTATAGATAGTTTGTTTCTGGTGTAGAACCTTGTTCATCTGAATTTAATGCTGTATATTGAGCAGCGGATGATGTTAAATCCATTTACGAGATACATGCATTGTTGGTCGGCGCCACCTAGCGTGCAGGTGTGAATTAGCAGAAGGCGAACTATCGTTTCGCATTCGGTGTGAAAGCACCGTTCGTCGGCGATTCGCTTTTTCGCATCGCGCTCAGTGTGGAAAGGCCTTTGCATCGTTTCGAAAACCAGTTTAAACTACTGTAACTAAATGACACGTTAGTGGATGTCTTCTGCAAAAATGTATGATAGTCATTTTTGCTCAGAAAATTTAAGACATTCTAATGTATGAAAAACCTTTGACCCATATATAATAATAATACTCTTAAAACAATTTCATAAAATAGGAGGCTAAACTTTGTGTAAAGCTTCATTTAGAGGAAACAACAAGAAGCAAAGTTGTTCCAGATGAAACCATGATGACATTGTTCACAGATTATTTTCCTGCCAGTCTTTTTGCAGTTACTGCACTTCCTTTTTGTAACTGTAAGTTTCTCTAATGGCAGGGCAGGTTAAAACATGGGTATCACATCACAAACCTTGTTTGCCTGTTTTAGTTAAAACTTTGGACTGAGTTGTCCAAATCATAAACTTTGTACAAGTTAACTTATTGTAAAAATGTGTACTCTGAGTAATGAATTGTTTAAAAAAAGGAACTCAAGGGGACTTTACTTCAGATGTGCGAGTATATTAAGATTCAAAAACCACAAGCACATTTCAGAAGTATAATTACATACACAGTTAGTGAGAAGCCAGTCAACACAAGAAGAAATAAATAAACATTTACTTTCATTATTCCGGCTTTAGGTTTTGTGTCTGTAATCATTGGAGAACTGATCATGTTTTCAAGACATTTTAAGTCTTATTTTGATGTAACAAAGTGATTATATCTAAGTGTGTGAGTTATTTACTTACTTTTTTAAATGAGTCTTCCCATTAACGACATTATATTGTTCATTCAGACTGATTCGCGAATGCATGAACACAAGAGGCGAGAATTATAGCATGAACCAATCACAGCCGAACATAACCAGTCATATCCAATCATATTGCGATGGAGGCATTGTCTCCTCTCACGTGATTTTCCCCCATTCATTCTCAATTACCCCCCCACCAAACTCACAGTACGCTTTAGGGGGTCAGTTAAAACTCAATGGGCTCAGGGGAGGCGAGAGAGACACAGACTCCTGCTGTAACTTAACCTGCTGATGTCACTGTTGGACAATGTTTCTTTAGAAAAACAAGTGATTTATACTCTTTTTAATATTATATTTTATAATATTGGCGTTGTTTTATTTTTTCTACTACAAATTTTTTGGGGAGACAATTCTGAGGAGACACTGCCTCCCTTGCCTACTCGGAGGAAATGCCCCTGCTATAGAGTAGTATTGCATCCATATCTCAGAAGAGTCTTTAGTTTTTTCAGATTTATAAAAGACAGATACAGCTGTACCGCTTCTCTCCAAAAACAGTCAAGCTTCCAGAGTCGTGCCATGGGCGCTTTTGTGTAGCAATCATCTGCAAGCTGTGACATCAACATAAATAAAACAGGAACAAAACCTTTTTTTTAAAAACTTAAATCCTGTGCAGCACTGCCGACGACTTCCATAACCCGAATGAAGCAAGTTG
Source organism: Sinocyclocheilus grahami (assembly GCF_001515645.1). Lineage (NCBI taxonomy): Eukaryota > Metazoa > Chordata > Actinopteri > Cypriniformes > Cyprinidae > Sinocyclocheilus > Sinocyclocheilus grahami. The sequence goes on from NW_015505331.1 coordinate 555,576, forward strand.
ATGGGTGTGCTCTTGCTCTCCCTCTGGTTGATGTGAAATCTGACCACCAGCGTGTGCCTCCCGCTCGATTGCCCATAAACCGGGGAACGAAACGAAGCAAAAGTGGCCACATAAACCTTTATCGTTGACGGCAGACTCTCGTTATCTAGCATGTGCTGCAGAAAACGTAGAACATCCGAAATGGGACAGCTTGCTGGGTCAGTATCTCTATCACAGCACCATTTCACAAACACTCGCCATTAAAGAGCATACAGACGCCTAGTAGAAGGTGTATGAGACTCAGTGTGTGTGTCAAGCACATGGGGAGGCAGGGTGCTCAGCCCCTCTAGGACCACTGATGTAGCCACACATGAAGGCTCCACAGCTCCGGGACTCTCTTCCCTGATTTTGCATAATACCAGAGAACGCATAGAGTCTGGCTCTCGGCCAGCACAATGTCAGAGTGTCTCCCCTCAGCGAGGAGTGAGACAGCAAAAATAACTAAGTACACTTCCTTCAGTTCCAAGTGGTTTATGTGCCACCTGCTCTGAGACTCTGACTACAGGCCTGAAGTCGGTAAACCCTCGCACACTGCTCCCCAGCCTGAGGTCGATGAATCTGTCGTAAACACAGTGAGTGCTGTCACCAGTCCCAGTTCTCAGCCACAACTGTAGTGGCCATATATGCAGAAGACCCAGGTGGCAAACTGATGAGGGTGACACCATTAGTCCCAGAAGCCTCTGAAATTTCCTCAAGGGAACAGAACAGCCTGGTCTGAAGCAGCGCAGAGCAGATGAAATGGTTGTTATGCGCTTTTGATAGAGGCGGGTTTGCATCTACACAGAGTCGAAACACACACCCAGATATGTTATAGACTGACTCAGGGTGAACATGCTGTTCTGCATATTCACACGTAGCCCTAGGGACTCCAGATGGCGAAGCAACTCGTCCGTATGACTGATAAGCACATCTCGTGAATGGGCTCAAATCAGCCAATTGTCCAGATAGTTCAGAATGAGCATACCGCTCGTTCTGAGTGGGGAAAGTGACGCATTTATGCACTTCGAGAAAGTGTCTGTGGCATGGTGCTATCTGAATATGAAAGTATGCATCTTTTAGATCTATGGATGTAAACCAGTCCCTGGGACAGATTTGTGCCAGGATCTGCTTCAGAGTTGTCATCCTGACACGCGCTTCTGAAGTGCTCTGTTGATGGGTCTCAGGTCCAGAATTGGACGGAGTCCCCCATCTCTCTTGGGTACCACAAAATAGCAGCTGTAAAACTCACTCTCCAGCTCACTCGTAGAGACTCGCTCTTACGCTCCTTTTGCGAGCAGGTTGTGAACATCCTGTCTCAAAATGGGCATTTTTAAGGCAGTGTCAGTGATGAACCACTCGATGGTGGTCTGAACTGGACGGAATATCCGTGCTCTATTATGCTCAGCACCCAGCGCGAAATGCCTGGAATAGCTCTCCACGCATCTAGGAACTAGCACCGAATCTCTGCGGTCACTATCACTGGCAATGATGTTTGTAGACTGGCGCCCAGCCCCGGCGAGGCTAAACGCACTGGTGGGGAAATGGCTCGTGGAGGACAACACTGGGAGGCCGTAACAGGCACAGACAGCGGCTCTGCGCTGCTCTGAGGCAGGGCGAGTAACGCCATATCAATATGATGAAGAGAAAACAGCTCTTTTTGTGAGGATGTTTGTGTTTTTATTTAACAAACATGAACATTGCATTTGTTGCCTACAGGAACAAGAGGGACATGATGCAGGATGCGGCGCTTGGGGGCCGGGCCTGCAGTGAGCTCTCTCCTCATCTTTGCCAGTCCGTCAGGATGAGGGCTTGGCAGCCGAGGGCGGTCCGCTGTCACGGCGAGGGCTCCTCTGTCCATGGCGCCTTTTCCTGGGTCCCATCCACTGTTTGCAGCGAACACCCGGCTTATGTCAAGGACAGAGCCGTGGAGGATGCGGCAGCCTGCATAGCCGTTCTCTGAGAGGAGTAGGGTCAGTTAGGGTCATCCATAGGTACCTGAGAAGGACTATCATGAAGCCCATGGAATGACCGATGGCTTGAGCAGAGCGCTTTGTCGCCATCAGCGTGAAGTCCGTCCTCGCACGCAGGTCTTTCATGATGTTCGCATCCATCTGAATGACACAGATGCTCGGCGATGGTCTGCTCAACGGGGGGTATGCGCACATAGCCGTGGGCCTCTGCCCTGTCCATGTGGGAGAAGATGACCTGAGTGGAAGGGTGGACGCGTGCCGACTAGGGTGCAGACCACGACTTCTCATGGACATCCGGGAAGAACGGGACCTTCCTCCTTGAGGCAGCCAGGCAGCGGTTCGACTGGAAGTACCAAGAGTCAAGCTTACTCTTGGCAGGTTCCTCTGGAGAATTCCAGTTGAGGTCGAGCTCCTTAACAGTTTTCGCAAGGACCCTGGCGAACTCCTCCTAGAGGTCTGGCAAACTCCTCCTCAGTGTCGGGCGATACCTGCTCAGTGCATTACATACTGCATCCAGGCTTGTCAGTATTTGCATGCGATTTGTATAATTAATGATAATTAGCCAGTTAATTGTACTTGCGTTATCCGGTAAGGTTTCAGAATTTTGGAGAAGGGGAGGAGTTCCAACTGTGAATGCTTCGCAATGTACTGAAGAGTGAACACTTAAAAAGGAATCAGTCTCCTCTTGGCTTCTATCAAAATCCTCTGACATTTTTCTTTACAAATCCTTGTTTTATACTTCTAATTATTGACCGGTGTTTTGTTTTGCTCTCTCCTCTGTGCTTCCGCATTAGACACTTCACACTGGAGCTTACCAAAGCCAATGGATGGCAAGCCTGCAACCTTTAGCCAAAAAAAGCGCAACGGCTAATGCTAACGCTGCCACTTTGGCGGTATGCAGGGAAGAAGACCAGAGGCTGTTTTGTTTTAATCTATGTCAATAGAGGAGAGGCTTCACTATGCTGAATAAACAACTTTTGTGAGGAAACAGCTTAAACACTGGAGCTTACCAAAGCCAATGGATGGCAAGCCTGCAACCTTTAGCCAAAAAAAGCGCAACGGCTAATGCTAACGCTGCCACTTTGGCGGTAGGGAAGAAGACCAGAGGCTGTTTTGTTTTAATCTATGTCAATAGAGGAGAGGCTTCACTATGCTGAATAAACAACTTTTGTGAGGAAACAGCTTAACATTTAATGAATTGACAGCCTATCGGCTAGTCTTCAACATGTTTTACACTAAACAATAGTTTTGTATTTAATTATTTTTAGAGTTTACACCAAAAAAAAAATAGCAGTTTTATAAGAGAAGTCACAGACTTTTTGTGACAGGTGGGATTCAGCTTACGGTACTTATTCATTCCTATGGTATCCGTAAACGACAACTGACTGTCGCACAACTCTGACTGAAATTCAATTACATCAAGGCTGTTATGTGATTGGTTATCAAGGCGCATGTGATACAAGTTGACCATTACACTTTCTCCAATGGTAAGTAATATAGACCCTCGTATCCCTCGTATCCGCCGGAACGGCATTCAATTGTGAACGTGCATACGACAGTTAGTGGAAGCTAGAGATTATGGTTTATAAAGTTTTAAATATTTATATTTTTCTTAGCAAAATGCTTTGATTCGCTTTAGGAGGCCTTTATTCAGCCCCTGGAGCCGTGTGGGACACTTTTTTATTATGGTTGAATGCTACTTTATTGGACTTCTTTTGGACTATTGAAAAATAACACCCATTCACTGCCATTATAAAGCTTGGAAGAGCCAGAACATTTTTTTTATATAAATCAGATTCGATTTGCCTGAAAGAAGAATGAAAGAAGAATGTCATATACACCTAGGATGTCTTGAGGGTGAGTAAATAATGGGATAATTTTCACTTTTGGGTGAACTATCCCTTTAAGTCAAAGACTTTGCTTGAGAGGGCAAAGCGATTAACCATTTCAGTTCATTTCCAAAAACAACCCCTTATGTTTGTGTATGGGCCTTAGGTTTATATTTGAGAGAAACTGAGATTGTTAACAGGGATGTAAACTATACCTTTTGTCGAAAATCACCGTTTTGAATTAAAAATATGTAATTTTTGTGTGATTCATGTACTGTAGATCAGGATGAGTTGCTAATTCATACATCACTACAAAAAAAGTGCTAAAATTGTAAATGTTTTTAGTGGCTTTTAAAAAAAGGACTATATTAGGGAGTGAAAACGACAAATGAGCCAAATACGTGATCCTATGCTGCCATCTACTGGTTATAGAGGGAATATCATGTCATATTCATTTTTAAAGCATTTTCCAACAGGTGGCAGAAATGTTCCAATTTCCATTTTCCATGGATTATCTCTATGAATAAAAAAAAAATCAATAACCAAAAACTTCTTTAAAGTGAATTTTACATATACTGTTCTAATTATATATATAAAACAGACAAGGTCTCATCTGCAAACGGAAACACTGATCTTCCCTAACCCCAGGGCCGGACTAAGGGCTTGGCGCAAAGATGGAGGGGGCAAACCCAAGGGCCCCCTTTATAGTAGCGTATCTTGGTGCCACAACATTTTCTACCTCAGGAATAATAATAATTATTATAATTATAATAATTATTATTATTATTTAACAAATCTCAAACTATGAGTATGTATATAAAATATTCCCGGCTACAACACATTAAAAGCATTAATGCATTAACAGCAGATATTATGTCAACACAAAAAGGTTTCCAGAAACAGCAACAACTTTTCAGCATATGACTTCTATATAATGTTGTAAGTGTCATGTGTCAAAGTTAAATGGATCAAGCACTGCTTATCATTAACAGAGCAGTGAAATTGTTAGGCTAACTCCCGCTATGGTCTGGTCCAGCTGTTCTGCATGGTTTAATCAGGTAGCGCCGTTTCATCAGTTGGCTTTTGGCGTTTTCAACTCATGCGCTGCAGTAACAACCCTCTACGGACACCTTGGCAATTTAATCGCCATTGGCTAGTATATTTTTTTGTTTACTCGCCAGACTGAAATACTATACTATATTATATATATATATATTCACACTAGAGTTTACGTTACGCCAAATACACAAACACAGGTGCGCTGCACATCCATTCAGATGAACTGAAAAATATCACAGATCGCTTGACAGAGAGTGAAACTCTGAAGCGCTCAGTCAGAGTGTTCTGTGAGTGAAAATATATCTGTGCTAATCATATACTCAGCCTCCAACTCACACACTGGCGAGTAAAATCTGAGAATTTATTAGCCATTGGCTAATATTAGACATCATTTAGTCGCCCAGAGTGAAGATTTAGTCGCATATGCCAGTGATAGAAGTAAAGACGAGGCAATTAAAATACAGTATACCGGCAACTTTAAATAGTTTAAACGAGTACAAAGGCATTTTTATCGCTCATACCTTATAGAGAGAAATAGCACAGACACTGACTGGTCAAGAATTAATCTTTGCTACTATATGAAGAGGGCCCTTGGGTTTGCTATAGCCCCAGGGCCCTATGTGTTCTTAATGCGGGCCTGTCTAGCCCTCAGCAAATGTGCAGTTGAGTCCCTGGATATAGTTATGTATAAAAAGGTATAAAACACTAGCTTGCTCTATTCTTTTTCTATTCTATCTGTTTTCTTTTTATTTAGCCCTATTATATAATTTTAAAAAAGCCTTGCTACGTGTACTGCGTTAAGCTAACTGAGACTTGTTATAGCAGTTGCATATCTTTGCTCTCTTGTTGATTTTGATTGCTTCCATTGTCCTCATTTGTAAGTCGATTTGGATAAAAGCGTCTGCTAAATGACTAAATGTAATGTAATGTAAATTTAGTTGTGTATATAATTGTATAGAATACATATTTTTAAATTGTATTGCATACCTGTTGCTGTCATAATAATGACCCATTTCAAATGTTTACATGCTTTTCTTCTCTTTCTTCTTTTTGTTCTTAACAGCTCCCACTCGCTGTGGTGGAGCATTTATTAAACATTGTTCTTGTAAATACACTCTTAAAAATAAAGGTGCTTCAAAAGGTTCTTCAAGCGATGCCATAGAAGAACCATTTTTGGTTCCACAAAGAACCATTCAGTCAAAGGTTCTTTAAAGAACCATCTCTTTCTTACCTTTTTATAATCTGAAGAACCTTCTTTCACCACAAAGAACCTTTTGTGAAACAGCAAGGTTCTTCAGATGCTAAAGGTTCTTTATGGAACCATTTAGACAAAAAGGTTCTTCTATGGCATTGTGAAGCACCTTTATTTTTAAGAGTGTACTTTTCAGCATCTCAGTAATAAATATGCATACAAATTAGCGCGAAGTGCAACAGTTACTGTACGCTGCTCGGCTGTGGTCAAAAAGGATTTAAATGGTGAATTTTCAATTGATTTCTTCTTGTAAACTCAGAGATGTGGATTCGGACAGCAATTAAATTACCACACGACCTTGGTGTTTGTCAAAAAACAGTAGGTAATTTTGGCCGTGGATTTTTACGCAGGTGGTGGGAGAAAAACACAGACATTCTGGATTTGGACGGCAATAAAATCACAGACTAACCCCTGCAAAGGTTTAAAATAGCTTATGTCCCCATGAGAAATAATTACCGTCTGAATAGGGCTTATGACAACAAAACAAGGCTGCAAAGCAAGTCAGAACAAGGCTGCAAATAAACATGTTATTTCCTATCATATGCAAAATTATGCTCTTACTGAGAATGAAAACATTGTTACAAGGTCAATTTGGGCATGATTATTATTTGGGGGTGCTTTTTAAGAAAAAATATTGTTGCATATTGCTTGATATGTCAGCTAAATAATTAAAAAAGGAATATTTGTGGTGTAACTGTTCAAGATTGAGGGAGACTAAATGTATATGTTTTAGAATCTGCTATTGATATATCAATGCCCAAGGTGGTCACAGCTCTATGAACCATTTTCACAGACTGTTACGACACATTTCAACGGTCATCAGCATCGTAAATCCTGCAAAGCTTTTTATTGTGATGGTAAATTTGACATTGTTCTCTCTTCTGATTGCCGTGGAATCTCTCTCTATTTTGTCCTCATTTTGAGTTTTTCTGTTGCTATTTAAGCAAATAAACACAAACAAATATATATTTGATGTAGAAATTTACACAACTATGATTACTTCTGCTTCTGAGATGCCACAAAATTCAAAAGGGTCCAAGTGAAATAACAAGTCTCAGAATAACCCTGTGGTTCTCAATTCTGGTGGTGCTGTCCCACTGCTCTGCACATTTTGTATGTCTGATTTATCTAACACACCGTATGTAGATCATCAGGAGAGAGCTGCATGAACAGAACTGAGTGTGCCAGATAAGAGAGAAATGTGCAGAGCGGTGCGGGACCAACACCGGAAATTGGAAACCACGGCCCTACAGACTCACCACTGCTGCTTGTCATGAACCAGTGTTAGTCCCCATCTGTAAAGAAAATGAAAGAAATTTTACACACCACAAATTGTTTCTCTGTAAATGTATGTTAAAGGTATATATTGCTTTAATATATTTAGACAAGGATGCAAACTCCTGAGGGGTGAAAAATGTATAATAAATATATAGTGTTATATATTTGCATCTTTTACAAAAAATTGCATTTATTGAGAAAAAAGCTGCCTAATATTTGCTGAATTCAAAATAGCATACTACTTTTACTTCTTTAACATATCTTTATATAGCAGAAATAGTACGCGTATTATGCTGGTATGCTGTTCTGAATTCAACCATTGTTTCATTTTCAGTCATGTCATTGTCACATGTTTGGCTGCTGTGGGGTCAGTAGTGCAACTGTCACAACCATTCTTAACAATGTGTTTGCACATAACCATGTCCTGTCAGTTTGCATCCCTGCTTATGAGTGAGAGTAAGCTCTTGAGTAGAGGTAGTGTTAAGGTGCTCTCAGTTCATTACGGTGTGGGTGGATGCAGTTTGCTCCGGCAACCATTATAGAGCTTAAGCTCTTTGACAGGATATTCCCTCTCACACTGAGAACCCTGAAAGAACAGAAGCAGTTTTAAATTGATTATGCTTATTCATATGATTATACACCAGCTACACACTTTTACACACACACACACACACACACACACACACACATACACACCTGCAGTTCCTTGTGAAGTCTGAAGGTGGTGCCAGAAAGCTCACAGTGACGACTGTGTAAGTTTTTGCTACTTTCATTTTTAACCTCACAAACAGGCAAGGGTCCACTTTTACAGAGATTCCCTATATTCTCTACACACACACACACACAAATAAGCAAACAACTAGTGCACTGCTGCTAAAATAACTTAAACAACGTTAAAGCAGTAGGCTATTATATAGGATGTCATTTATTGCAGTTGTTTATTCACTTAATTTTTGGACGTTCTTTTTTGCACCATATTATGTACACTAGACTAACAGTCAAAAGTTTGGAAGCACTTCATTTGAGTCAAAAATGTTTCTTGTGACCTTAAAAACCTTTTTCGAGCCAAATGTATATGGCTAAATGTTTGGGATTAGTTTTGTAGACAGCCAATAAGTGAATTGAAAATTAAAAAGTATTCTCAAAAAGCATTTCAGAAACTACAATAACAAAATCGAAATTGTACATGAGAATTTAAGAGTATTTTTTGTGTTTTCTAGAATTGAAATTTGCAATTACATTTTCATACTTTTTTCACCATTCTCATTAATTATGATGACTGAATTGATTTTCAAAGACACTATGCATTGGTGTTTGCATGACGAAACATACCCAGGTACCTCTTGATGCTGACGATATAATGATTCCTCTTGATCAGCAGGTGAGAGTGACAACTAAGTGAGAAATAGATTGGCAGCACCCTTTCCTGGTAATGCAGAGTCCTCTCTATTATAAAACAAATCAGAATACAATGAAAACATTCAACCAACTGAATTTCTTAATTTCTAAGTACATCAACGGCCACAGAAACCACATTCAAAGTCACATTCAACAGACAAGGTCTCATCTGCATAAGGCTAATTCACACTGCACCAACAGCCAACTGCGTACATTGTGTCACTACTCAGACTTTCCATGACCCAAGAAACACAGATTCAACTTGTTCAGTTGGCAAAAACAAGCAACAACAGCAACAGATGGCAACATGGGTATCACACTGATACAAAAAAACCCGACGACTGTGTTTGTTGCCATTAATTTGCCTGTGTCTGTTGGTGCAGTGAATTTGCTTATACTGTGCATTTTGAACGTGACACCATGTTTTTGTACTACAGAATAGTTTGTATTTTGTGTGGAATTTTGCATTTGAAATTGGTAGCTGTTGTCTCTTAAAGCAAATCATCATGGCACTTAGAATGAATACACAAATTAATCAGAAAAACAACTAAAATAAAAAAGGGTGAAATCTCACCCATGTCCTCTTTCTCTAGAACTTCATAGCAGCTCCAGTACTCTTCATTGGCCTGCTGAATTCCTTTAAGCTCCAAAACCACAGAAACCAACTTGACTACTGTCATATCTGCTGCAATCTAACAAACACAGTACACACAAAGAAAATCTTCATCTACAAAGATCTTACACTAACTGAGAAGAAGTCCACAAGTAAGGTACTTAAGTACATCAATTTAAGTTCGTGTTAAAATAAATATCCACCTGAACAAGCACCTCTGCACCCTCATCTTTCTTTTCCAGGTAAACAACACAAATGGTGCTGGATGGAGTTCGACTCAAGGGCCTCTGAAATATAATAAAGTCAGCCATTAAAGTCAAATACCAGCTAAACAAAACAACTTTTCAGTGTTACTGTACTATTCAGTAATATCATCAAAGCCAGCTAATCAACATGAGGAGTTATTTAGATATTTCATTATGTATTGCAAAACAGCATTCAAAAAAAGCTCTTAATGTAACAGTATTTGAAAAAGAATGTGTTTTTTGAACATTAAAGCATGTCAACATATTCTGTTACACCAAATATACAAAATATTGATCTTTAAAATAGCATCATATGACCCCTTTAAAGGTTTAACTGAGTACAGTTAGTACCGATATTAACAGACTCACATTAAAAATGCTGCAGTAGTTTTGGATCAGTTCCTCCACCACCTGAGATCCTGTGACATCCGTTCCATCTGTCTGAAAAAGTGTTGGACCGAACACGATACCAAGGTTTCGTATAGTCATCTGATTCTCATCAGACAGGTGCTGAACACTGACAAAGCAGACATTTCAGGTCAAGTTTTTGGATGTACTACTATCAATAACTACATACTCCTCCTTATGATCAATTCAAATCAATGGAGTACCAGAACAATTCAAAACAACTTTTCAAAGTAGGATAAAAACTCCCGTCTAGTTTTAGAGCTGCTTAGATGTCATCAGAAAGAAAATTATGGAAGACAGAGGACAACTAGTGTTTTATAGTGGTTTGGGTAGTACTTTGTAAGTTTTAGACAGCTGAGCAGGTCAGATGACTTATAACATACCAAACCAGGTGGTGTATGAGTGCTTTGAGTGTTTCTCTGTTAACTTCTGGGAGGTTTGAAAGGAGAATCTGGTATCTATGAATCTTCTCGCTTCTGTCCTCAAGACCTGCCGAGAGTTAAAAAAGGACTTGTTACAATAGTGTTCAACTACTCCCACTTTCTAAGTAGTATTAAATATCTCATCTCACATTACTCCACTTTTTATTCACCTGCTGCTCTAAGCCAGCTGTTGCTGTTTTCTTGTCCATTAAAGACTCCATCTTTGACCTCCCTGAGAAATCGCTTCAGTGTGTTAGCCACGTCATCCACAGAATAGTCTGATTCACGCAGTGTTACACTTCGTGCATTATTTTGAAACCTCTCCAACAGTTTGGTCACATGAGAATTAATCCCACTCTTCCGGTAGATTCCTGATGACATCAGTCCTATAAGAAAGAAATGTGACATTATCTTTGTGTTACAGCATTCATTTGTGACCCTGGACCACAAAACCAGTCTTAAGTCTCTTGGGTATATTTGTAGCAATAGCCAAAAAAAAAACATTGTATGGGTCAAAAGTATCGATTTTTCGCCAAAAATAATTAGGATATTAAGTAAAGATCATGTTCCATGAAGATATTTTGTAAATTTCCTACCGTAAATATATCAAAACTTAATTTTTGATTAGTAATATGCATTGCTAAGAACTTCCTTTGGACAACTTTAAAGTTTTTCCTCAGTATTTTGATTTTTTTCCACCCTCAGATTCCAGATTTTTAAATAGTTATATCTCGACCAAATATTGTCCTAACCATACATCAATGGAAAGCTTATTTATTCATCTTTCAGATGATGTATAAATCTCAATTTTGAAAAATTGACCCTTATGACTGGTTTTGTGGTCCAGGGTCACATTTTAGAAATTTCCGCTTTACTTCCTTCCTTTTAGGAGATAATCATTACATTTTGAGAGGTGTGATTTAATTGGTGGCACCATGAAGAAAGAACAAAACAAAAAAAAGGGTCAATTCCGACTTTGCTATGACAATCTGGCGCTTCTGAATCAGCGACTGTAAGTATGTTTTGTTATTAGTTTAAGTATTTGCTATTGACTGTTCAAATGCGGAGTTTTGCGCAGCGCAAAGTAACGCGTTGTGTGTGTGTGTGTGAGGGGAACAGGGTCACATCACAGGAGAGTGAACTGCCTGTCAGAAATCATAGCACGTCAGCTGTCTTAACCGTGGCTTGTGTACTGCATCATCACTGTGTCTGTCACGCGACTCTGTTGCCCTTTCGGGCTTGAACTGATAGTAAAACTAATGACATTATTAACTGTCTTGATATACTTTGAAAGCTGAATCTCGCGATTATGGTAAGGGGCGTTACATTTCCGACGCGTGCTTGTGGTGTTTGACCAATCACAATTCACTGGGTCAGCTGGCCAATCAGAGCAGACTGCGCTTGTCAAAGGAGGGGGCTTTATTGAAAACGACGCATTTGGGAGAGACGGGGCATAGAGGACCTACAATAATTAACAGTATTTGAAAAAGAATGTGTTTTTTGAACATTAAAGCATGTCAACATATTCTGTTACACCAAATATACAAAATATTGATCTTTAAAATAGCATCATATGACCCCTTTAAAGGTTTAACTGAGTACAGTTAGTACCGATATTAACAGACTCACATTAAAAATGCTGCAGTAGTTTTGGATCAGTTCCTCCACCACCTGAGATCCTGTGACATCCGTTCCATCTGTCTGAAAAAGTGTTGGACCGAACACGATACCAAGGTTTCGTATAGTCATCTGATTCTCATCAGACAGGTGCTGAACACTGACAAAGCAGACATTTCAGGTCAAGTTTTTGGATGTACTACTATCAATAACTACATACTCCTCCTTATGATCAATTCAAATCAATGGAGTACCAGAACAATTCAAAACAACTTTTCAAAGTAGGATAAAAACTCCCGTCTAGTTTTAGAGCTGCTTAGATGTCATCAGAAAGAAAATTATGGAAGACAGAGGACAACTAGTGTTTTATAGTGGTTTGGGTAGTACTTTGTAAGTTTTAGACAGCTGAGCAGGTCAGATGACTTATAACATACCAAACCAGGTGGTGTATGAGTGCTTTGAGTGTTTCTCTGTTAACTTCTGGGAGGTTTGAAAGGAGAATCTGGTATCTATGAATCTTCTCGCTTCTGTCCTCAAGACCTGCCGAGAGTTAAAAAAGGACTTGTTACAATAGTGTTCAACTACTCCCACTTTCTAAGTAGTATTAAATATCTCATCTCACATTACTCCACTTTTTATTCACCTGCTGCTCTAAGCCAGCTGTTGCTGTTTTCTTGTCCATTAAAGACTCCATCTTTGACCTCCCTGAGAAATCGCTTCAGTGTGTTAGCCACGTCATCCACAGAATAGTCTGATTCACGCAGTGTTACACTTCGTGCATTATTTTGAAACCTCTCCAACAGTTTGGTCACATGAGAATTAATCCCACTCTTCCGGTAGATTCCTGATGACATCAGTCCTATAAGAAAGAAATGTGACATTATCTTTGTGTTACAGCATTCATTTGTGACCCTGGACCACAAAACCAGTCTTAAGTCTCTTGGGTATATTTGTAGCAATAGCCAAAAAAAAAACATTGTATGGGTCAAAAGTATCGATTTTTCGCCAAAAATAATTAGGATATTAAGTAAAGATCATGTTCCATGAAGATATTTTGTAAATTTCCTACCGTAAATATATCAAAACTTAATTTTTGATTAGTAATATGCATTGCTAAGAACTTCCTTTGGACAACTTTAAAGTTTTTCTCAGTATTTTGATTTTTTTCCACCCTCAGATTCCAGATTTTTAAATAGTTATATCTCGACCAAATATTGTCCTAACCATACATCAATGGAAAGCTTATTTATTCATCTTTCAGATGATGTATAAATCTCAATTTTGAAAAATTGACCCTTATGACTGGTTTTGTGGTCCAGGGTCACATTTTAGAAATTTCCGCTTTACTTCCTTCCTTTTAGGAGATAATCATTACATTTTGAGAGGTGTGATTTAATTGGTGGCACCATGAAGAAAGAGATGTGCATCTAGTACTTAAGTAATAAAAATTTAAGACAGTACAATAGCTGCCAATCAGCTGCCTGACCAGTAAATAAAATTAACCAGAAAGGTTGGCTGCCCTAACAATCACCTAGATCAGCACAGTAACCACATAGCAACTGTGCAAGAAAAAAAACACACACAAAAAACACTCAGAAAACCTTAGAAACTGCATAGCAACATTCCAGCAATAACACTGTAGCATCTCTGTGACTGTCATATATTTCCTTAATTAAACTTTAATTTTTCATTTCTACAACAATGTTTGTGCATTCTTCTGTAATGTCAATGTGTGTTTGTATACCATAACGTGTTATATGGTCCAGGCAGCGGTCAATAGTCACAGGGACACCCAGATCAGTGAGTTGCTGTTGTGATAGTGGCTGATCCCCAGCACCAGATCTCTGCTGAATGAAGGTCTGCCAGCCCACAAAATGAGGCCTTCGGTCAGCCAGCAAATGCAGAGGTCCACCTCTCCACACAAGTACCATGGAGCCAGCACTGTCAGAGAGATCTACATACACATTCGCACTCAGAGTAAATTTATATAGACACCCACATTTTCATACTGTCACATGACTGTGTGTATGTGAGCTGTAACTCACTGATTGTGAGTAGCTTGCGCAGGTCGATTGCTTGTACATTGTCTTCCAGTAACACCTGCAGTTTGAAGGTGCTCAGGCAAAACCAACCGATGCCATGGTTGCCCTCAGTGCAGCGCAGGCGACCCAGACGATCACAGGTTCCACACATATCAAACAGTTCAGGAGGCAGCACAGCCTGAATGGAGGGAAGAGAAGAAAGGGAGAGAAGTGGGTCAGTTTATTTGTCTCCAACTCCAATATAGTAAAAAAAAAAATTGTTCCATCTTTACAGAATAATGCAAGGAAGGCTGCAAGGAAGGAGATATGAATATTTAGAAATGAAAAAACAACAACTTTTTTATGCTTTTGAAACAAGTCTCTTATGCTCACAAAATTATTTGATTAAAAAATACAGTAAAACAGTAATATTACAAATGATTATTATAGTACATTATTGTAGTTTAGTAATATTATAATATGTTATTTATAGTAATATTAGTAACAAATTATAATATGTTATTATTTATAGTAATATTATAAATGTTATTTATTCCTGTAATGGCAAAACTGATACCTTAGCACCCCCTTGTGGGCCAGTTTAAAAAAAACTCTAGTACAGGGTTTCAAACTCAATTCCTGGAGGGCCGGAGCCCTGCAGAGTTTAGATTCAACCCTAATTAAACACACCTCATCCAACTAATCAAGTCTTTCAGGCTTATTTGAAAACTACATGGTCTATGTGTTGGCGCAAGGCTGGAACAAAACTCTGCAGGGCGTTACTATATTGGCTCTAATCTGAAGCATTTGTTTGCAATTCAAATGACAAAAGTGTTGATCACCATGGCAATAGCCCTGATCCAGTTCTTGACGATGCTGCCATCATCAGTTCCAAACAGGTAGACTCTCCCCTCCTCAGAGTACAGCTCAAACGTGTGTTCATAGCTGCCAGCCAATTAGAGAGGACATGGTAAATATGGCATTTCAGAATTAATGCAGTAAAAATAAACTCATTTAGGATCGAAGGTCAGGGTTTATTACCCATGTTTCCCTGGGCTGTTGACAGACAGGCAGATGATTTCACTGGTCTTCATGCCACCACACTTGTTGTGACTCTGTTCACTCTTAAAGTAGCTAAACATTCCATCACCAAGGCAACACCAACGCTGAGAGAAATCTACAATATTGACCACAACAAGGCTCATACACATACAGACACAAGGCACTCCAACAAAACATATAATATGTATATACTCATTTATTTGTAATTGAAAAACACTAGAACTTGCCATGAATACTTGTAGATTAACTCACAGATGTAAGCCTATGGTTGCCGTGATTTTGCCAAGTAAGACATGTTCCTGGATCAACATCTTTTGTTGATCCTGGATCAACATAACTGTCCAAAAATATAGACTTAACCCAATCCCTACCCCTAAACCTAACCCAACCCATAATTTATTCCTAAAAACAGTGTGAAATGATAGCTGATTAACAAGGGTGTAGAAGCACCTAACCCTGATTGTAAGCCTAAAACAGATATTTCCTGAAAAGTTATCCCTCAATTCTGATTGATGGTTGATAGGAATGTTGTTCCAGGATCAGCAAGGATGTTGATCCAGGAACATGTTGTACATGGTGAAATCACGGTCACCGTAAGCCTATAAAGCCTATAGCATGACATTTTACAATTTCCAAAAACAGTTTAAAGGATCATATAATTTAAATGTCATTATAGAAGTTAAACCAAATTTTAAATTGTGGTTATTCTACAATTATAAAGTTTTATAAGATTTTTTAAAAATTCACAATTATGTAGGTGCTTTTGCTTTCAAAAAACAAAACAAAGAACTATTCTAGAAATATTAATCATACATTGTAAAAATATTTTGTTGTATGTGCATATATATATATTCATTTTATAAGTGGTAAAATCCACTTTTAATTTGAATCAAGGTTCTTGCATAGTACAATGAACGTTTCATCTCAAATACCAAATAAAATTAGACTTTTGATAATATAAAAGTGTAATTTTAGACTTTTAAGTGTTTTTGGAAGTCAAACACATCCTCACAAACACACAAAACTTAATGTCACTGAGATTCAGTTGCCAGTCATCATACAGCAATTTAGGGGCTCCACATACCTGCTTTGGTTTTGTGGTCTGTGACTGGCCGAGTTGATGAGGCGGTCTTAAAAAGATAGCCAGACTGCGATCGAATGGACACATCTTTATCCACTGGCGTAAACGACTCTGATGAACAACAAATCAAGATGAGTGTGAACCTCTGTATCTAAACACATATACATTGTGGTTTTGAATGTTTATTTGTGCACCTGAGTTCAAATTCTGCATAAGTAGCTCCGCCTGTACTGTTTGGCCACTGCGTTTGGCCAGAGACAGTGGAGTAGGGAATTCTGGGATACCAGTGTTGCAGCTGATGTCCGCCCCACAATTCAGCAGCGAGAGAGTCTCTAACAAATCACCAGACTGCACCGCTGAACACAGAGCCTAACAAACCCAGAGCAACCCATTATGAGAGAAGAACCTTCATTTGTTTTGCATTCACTGTTATTTATTTGGCATTTGTATTGAATTGACTAACACTGTTGAGTGCCTCCTGTTGGCCATAGAGTGTGTGGTATTTGCGATATTTTCCATCTTTGTATTTTGCTGTGATGTGTTCAAGACGTTGCTCGCTGTTTGCGCTCGCACAAAGACTCTCACTCGGGGGAATATTCACTCCCCAGAACTGATTTGCTTTGCCGTTACCCAGCAGCAGAAAAACCTGGCAACACATAATGAGATTCTCATGCATCATCCTGAAAGAGAAAGGCACAATGGCAACTGCAAAGCATAAATATAACTCTCAGATGTAACTGTGGCAACACAAAGATTGGGATACATTATATTCATTGTACCCTGATGAGATCATCAGTCCACACTCGTTCATCCAGCTTCAAACTGCGAACCTTTGACACGTTCTGGCCCAGACTTCTGTGTGCGCCTGTTATCACACAAATGTGTACACATTTATGAGCCCACATACAGTACATACACCAGCTGTCATTTGTTAATATTTGTGTAAGTGTTTGTATATACCTGCACATTTTTCACACAGCAGAACACACAGGTTGATTGAAGCCCACTCCGGCATCGAAGAGCTGCAGTCCGCACACAAACGGTTTGATGGCACACGCCAAATGCTTTCACACAACCCATCACATGACAGAGCGCGACTCACACACTCTTTAAGCACCTCACACCATCTCTGCTTCTCACTCTCTGAATCCACCATAAAACTACAGAGAGAGAAAGAGAGAAACACATACAAATGCAATTAGGGGGCTGGTGCATGTATTTTTCATTAATGTAGTGAAGTAGTTTATGGTTTCATTAAGTTTACGGTCCTGACAGATTTTGATAAAGTATGGAAAGCACATTGTTTGTGACTGGTATAGTTCAGTGAATCTACTTGAAGAAACGTCAGGGAATAACACTTGGCACTGCATTTGTTCCTCAACAAAATAAAACCACACACTGGAAAAATCATACTCCTAATCAGCTTTCCAGGAAAAATGTCTAAACATCCATAAAACTAATTTAAGCTGGCTGTTCACTTGTTAAATAAATAAATAATTTTATTTTCTGCTCTTGGTCCACATTGTGTATTGAGTCCAGAGCTGCCCACTTGGACAGGAAAAGATTGTCTGACTGGTATGTGAATTGACGCTATAAAACAATATTGGAAATGTATACAGACCCTGTGATCAGGCAATCTGATTAGAGCTTCACAATACTGTTATTATTGTTAACTAAACCTACAGCTATTAAAAATTGTGTTCGGTAATTGAAATAAAGCTGAATTCAAATAAAATTAAATTGCAATAAATCGCGCTACCAATGGTGATTTAATCTAAATTAGCTCATATCACATCAAACCGTGCAAATTATTATTATTGCTATAATTTATTCTCAAATGATTAATATTAACAACATCAGCATTGCATATAGTGTATATTAGCGTGCAGATTTCAATTTCTGTACAGTCTAATCTCTAATTGTCATACCATTCGAATTTCATATTAAGAAATTCTTTTAACCCAAAAAGCAAATTATGCTCCCTTCAACCCTGTTGTCTTTAAAATACAAATCTTGTGCAATCCCAGGCTATCTGTAATCAGAAGCACATTTAAAACTGGAATATAATTTAATTTCATTCACATGTGTTTCATAAACACATAGTCCTTTCTGGATTACAATCCGCCATCAAAATGATGCATTTAATTATTCCAGCTGCTGTGAGAAAAGGCTATAAACGATCGGCCACCTGCAGCATCCTCACATGCGATATAGCCTTTGGCCAGGATGCCGGGGTTACACCCCTACTCTTTTTTGAAGGACATCCTGGGATTTTTAATGACCGCAGAGAGTCAGGACCTCGGTTTAACGTCTCATCCGAAAGACTGTGCTTTTTGTCAGTAGAGTGTCCCCATCACTACACTGGGGTGTAAGGACCCACACAGACCACA
This sequence comes from Sinocyclocheilus grahami, assembly GCF_001515645.1. NCBI lineage: Eukaryota > Metazoa > Chordata > Actinopteri > Cypriniformes > Cyprinidae > Sinocyclocheilus > Sinocyclocheilus grahami. Next base: position 574,239 of record NW_015505331.1, read on the forward strand.
GGGTGAGCACCCCCTGCTGGCCTCACTAACACCTCTTCCAGACCTCCTTCTTTTGAACACTGGGTGGTTATGTACTTGCTCAAATATTGATTTCGGATCATTTTTAACCAAAAAAAGTTACAGACTGCAGCTTTAAGTTGAAGTACTAAAATAACTATAACTGAAATAAAAAAAGCTATATGAAAAACAAAACAAAAACATAGCCTTTGGCCAGGATGCCGGGGTTACACCCCTACTCTTTTTTGAAGGACATCCTGGGATTTTTAATGACCGCAGAGAGTCAGGACCTCGGTTTAACGTCTCATCCGAAAGACTGTGCTTTTTGTCAGTAGAGTGTCCCCATCACTACACTGGGGTGTAAGGACCCACACAGACCACAGGGTGAGCACCCCCTGCTGGCCTCACTAACACCTCTTCCAGACCTCCTTCTTTTGAACACTGGGTGGTTATGTACTTGCACAAATATTGATTTCGGATCATTTTTAACCCAAAAAAGTTACAGACTGCAGCTTTAAGTTGAAGTACTAAAATAACTATAACTGAAATAAAAAAGCTATATGAAAAACAAAACAAAAACATTACAAAATTACTAAAACTTAAACTAAAATTAAAATAAAAACTAATAATATAAAAATAAAAGCTAATTCAAAATATTAATAAATGCTATAATAGTATATAAAAATAACACTCTTGAACAAGTGCCTTCTAGTTTTGTGTGCAAAATGTGAAAAGCTGCAGTGTTTACCTGAATGCTCTGTACGGAGTGCTGAGCGTGAAAGAGCGCTTGTTTTCTCCATCTCTCACGTTGGCCATTCGCATGTCTAGTTCAGTGATGCCTAAACCCTGAAAATATTCCTATACACAATACATATAATCTATCAAATAAACCCACCAAAACATTTAGAGAGGCATCCATTCACATTCAGACTCACACCTCCTGGCTCCTGAAGAAGAACAGTTTGTCCTTGCTGAAAAGCGTGTAGACTTTGGTGCATGGCGACAACATCTCCAGGTAGCCCTCAATACTAATATTCACACTTCCATTCCTAAAGAACAGATTTCGGGGCTCCATACTATGTTTGCGATCACTCAGAATCTTTTCAATACAACACACCCAGTCATTTCTTTCCTCTGTAAAAAAAAAAAATTACACACAAACACACACATACAATAAATATGTATGTAAATGATTCATAGCCTGAATGTAAAAAACGAGGATGTGTAGTAGACATTTGCAATGTTGGGAAAAAATAGATGGACAAATACGCACGAGTAGATTCCGCTCGAAACAGAAAAGTCCGGCTCTGATTGTGGAGCTCAAATCGCAAGTCTCCGACACTGACCACCTTATCGATAGATCCCAGAGATACCATCCTTTTAGAGTATACTTCCTGTTACAGAGAGACACACAAGGTGTGTTACACAATTACGTCAGATCAAGTTTACTATCATGGAACAACATTTTTCACAGGGTCTGCAAACAGGACAATAAAGACTCATAACACAGTGAACAATGCTCCACTGCAAACTTTATACCCTACAGACAACAAATAAATACAAAAACAAAAGGGATACATATAGTATATATTTGGAAGGGGTACATATACAGTAAATTTGGAAATTTACTTGTCCCTAATTACCTTTGCCGTCATCTAACGCTCACTAAAGTACATTTTTAAAACCACTAATCATTTTTAAACACTGTTAAATGTTTATATTTAGCAATCTCAAAATGATTTTTTTTCATACAGTACATTATAATATAACTTCACCTGTAGTATTCAAAATGATAGTTTAGTTTATAGTGTTTTTTATTATTATTTAAACAAAACAGTAAACATTTTAATATTGGCCATTTAGTGGTTATCTGACATAATTATTGGATAATCAGTTTCAGCCAAAATTGAAAGAGTTCATTCAGTAGTAGTGATGATTATGATAATCCCCGGTTTTACAGACAAGGCTTAAGCCTAGTCACAGACTAAATTGTAAGTCTGAGCTTTTTCAACTTAAAGAAACTTGCACTGATGGATCTTAAAAGATGTCAGTGCCCTTGATTTGTCTCAAGATGCACACCAGTAATTTTAAGGAATGTTTATAAAAATGACTTAAATTGAACCGTGGCCTAATCCTGGCTTAGTTTTAGCCCTGTCTGTTAAACCAGGGGTCCGTTCTTCATACGTGGATTACTCGGTTAGCTGCATTTTATTGTTGATGATTAGACATGAACCAGAATTGTTCAGTTCTTCAAAGCTCATCCCGGAGTTGCTGTCATAGCAACCGGTCTGTTAGCTCAAACCTGCTCGGGAGCAGGCTTATTTCACATAAACAGGATTAGATTGTGTCATTTTAAGTAAAGATGATACTGAACGTCTGTCCCAGCCACTGTTATTTTCTTATGTTGTATTATTTCAATATCGGATGTCTCAATACCGACTGTGAGTCTCAGGTGCTTTCCAGTGGACAGTACCAATTAATTTCGGTGAACCAGAGAACTTTAGGTAGCTTCCATGAATATGACGTAAAGCACAAACAAGTTTGATATACTGTATGTCCCATGAGGACACCTGCGCCCAAAGAGAGGGTGAAATAAAGGTTATTTAAAAAAATAAATACAAATATAATCGTTACCTGGCAGGATTCCACAATTAGAACACTTTACAAACTTACTAGTGTACCTTATTAAACCAGTATAACATATATTTTTAAATAGGCTAATTAAATTTTTTTTTTGTGAAAATAATTTAAATGTTGCATAATCTATAAAAATTGACAGAGATAACAAATCCACTTTAAAATTAAATGAATTGCTAATTACAATACTCTTGACATTTGACATTGAAAAAAACAAAGCCTGTACAAAAAAAAGAAAAATCATTGGAAATCATTTTAAAAACGGTTACATATTAGATCTTTATGTCATTTTACTCGTTAGGCTGTTTCCTTGATCTTAATTATATGATGTCATTATATTGCTGTCTTGCTGCCAGCCAATCACTGCATTGCTGATCATGATTTTGAGTATCGACATATCTGCCCTTTCCAATGAACATGTCAACACAGATTAATTTCAGACAACTTAATCCAGATATTTTAATCAAATCCGCCAGAGATCAGTTATCACCATTAAAAGATCTGGCATCTGTCAAATCATCTCAGATGCATTAAGCAAGGTACGAAGAACAGACCGCAGGCCTATAAGTGCTATATTTGCTTAATCCTAACATCAGACAACTGAATGGCTTGCTAAATAGCAAAACATTTTGCTAGTCTGATTTGATCTTTGATTTAAACCGAAACCAAAAGGCTTCAACTTTCATATTTCAAAAACCCCTTTGATTTTTGTGTTAGTCATCACAACCTCTTCATTCCAATCATGGTCTGACTTATCATGTTTGTACTGTGAATACGTAACAACTTCCTTAAAGTAAATAAAAAAGGCAGGCCTTTTTACAGACATTTTGGAAGGACACTAGTGTCTAGTGAACTAGGAAATCTGGTCGACTGGATTTAATCTGAATAGAAGAATCTTGATAATCTTGATTGTTCACGATTATGAAATATTTAAAATCCCTTTTTGATGAAGGCATTTACTCAAATTACAGAATAGATGTTGGGATAGACAAAAAACGGACTATTTATTTTTACGTTACCTTGATGGATTGAAAATATCTCAAATATTCTGAATCCAGCTGCACCCATCGGCGCCGGTAAATCTTCCCACTGAAAATACAAACACGAATATTATGAAACACTTATAAATAAAGAAAATATAAACAAAACCACAGGATGTCAGAAAAGTTGTAGAAGGAATTTAAGCCACAATTGTTTCTTACCCTTTCGGAGGAGTTTTCTCTAGCCAGCCAGCTTTAAGAATCTGACGGAAATCCTCTGAGAAATCAGGAAAGTCTGTACATCGGATATCAATACTGTCCTCACTAACATAAACAAATTAATATTATTAGAAACAACAGAATAATTAAAATGTATTTTCCACTGAAGGCTTATGCAAGCACACACTCTGAAATAACTATCCACATAACAGTATTTTTTTTTTCATGCACACACCGTTCTCTCGGAATTACTGTCTCTTTTTTATCCTCTTCAACATTCAGGTTGTAAAAACACTTCTGCATGTCTCGCAATAGATCCTCCTGCTGGAAAACATTTAACCATTACATAGAACTGTTGATGAAAATGATAAATAAATACACCATTGTTCAAAGGTTTGGGGTCAAATCAATATTTTTATTCAGCAAGAATGCATTAAACTGATTGAAAGTGACTAAAAGACATTTATAATGTTAAAAAAAGATTTATTTTTCAAAACTAAATGTTTTAAAATTATAATAAAAATCAATGTTTCTTGAGCATAAAAATAGTAAACAGTCGTATTATTACATTATGAATATATAATAATGTAATGTATATATAATGACCAGCTGTCACAAAGACCATATACACACTCACAGACACACAATTTACCTTTAAAGCCATGTTCTGGGATTATGTTGTGTGAACCTGTGAAGAAAGCAGAAGACATGAATAAATTAATTATCAAAGTGAGTGTATCAAACAATAAAACCAAAATAGCAAACCATTTTATATGTTTGAAAAGGAAATGTCTATGAAATAGATGGCAATCAGATCATTTTTCATGGCACAGTTCCAAACCATCATGACATTTCCTTACTAATTTAAAATTTGTTCCTCAATTTTTTTCTTTAAACGTGACTTATGATAATTATAATTAGTTTTGGGTTAAAATAAGGACATTTTTGACAGTTTACACAATTGACTCATTACTCTAAAAAAACAACAATCTTGGGAAAGGTTAACATACTGTATTGTCTACAACACTTGATCTTGTCAACCCTGATGTAAGGCTGTGACCTTAATTATCTCTACCGCCTCAAACTGATTTAATGTAACAAACTGAAGAGAGCCACCAAACCTGATGCACAGCGTTACTAAAACTAAAAGGGATAGCTCACCTTCATTTGCTGGTCCCCATTGACTTGCATAGTGTGTTTTTTTTACTATATATTAACTATATATTTTACCCATACTATGTAAGTCAATGGGACCAGCGACTAAAGGGGAACTATCCCTTTAAGAAACGCACAACCTTTTAAAGATATCAGAAGTAGCAATACAAACAATAGTCCTTTCAACACACACAATAATGCTATTCTTCACTGTGGTCAAGTATGGGAAGTAAACTCAGATTAAACCAAGATGATAATATCTCAAACGTTTTTTGTCCATCCAGCTGGAGTCCAAAAACATACACATTAAAAAGTACACATGGTCTCCCTTCACCTAGGCTGTGTTTACAAAAATACACACATGCAGAAATAGACACTCATTCAGTTATGTGGATATTAGAGGAATAAAGGTGTATTTAATAGCAGTTATTGGTCAAATAAATATCTGGTGTACTTGAACTATACTTAACTGCTTAACAGCCAGTGAGTGACTAAGAAACACTTACATGCACGTGCACACACAAAGGATATCTTTTCTCAAAACAATGTATCTTATTGAAAATTCAATGGTTATGTCCTATAATCATCCTCATTATCATAGCCACTGTTAGTGCTGTCGGTTAAAACTGTGCTACCGTTTAGGATGATATTAAAAGAGAAAAGAAGATCATGAAGTTACCTGTGTGCAGCCAAATCTGTGCTAACCAAGCCCTACTGCATTACAAGGCATATTAAAAACAGGCACGCACACACATACACAGAGCTCCGTTTTGAAAATAAGGAAGTTTATGACTCGGGTAACCATCCCTGCTATTCTTCAGATAACTATATAACTAACATTTTTCCTAGCGTCACGGTGCTATCAAACCAGTAATCTCAACATGTGCTGGTCAAACACGTTACTTTTAGAAATTGAAGGAAGCAAGCTTATGAATTTAGGTCCACAAAGTCAGAAGACAGTTTCGATCAATTTGATGAATTTGATCAATGAATGAATGTATCAGTAGCACCTGCAGTTTAGAGTACTGACTGCAGCAGGGGTTGTGACAGTTTTGTATTGTTTTAATATGACGTAACGAACAAGTTAAAAATGTACTACAGTCCTTGCAGTTACAGTGACGGATATGTTTTTTCAAGTATGAAAGATAGCTAGATTTTTCCTTTTGTATCGGCTAATGTGGTTTTCCGAATGTTTTAGTGCGTTGTTACACAATGTAAACACAATGCGCATGCGCGGTATGCAGCAAGCGATTGGGTGAGAGCTGCGCGCGAACAACAAAACGTTTGTTGAAATCCGCTTCCGCAATCGGAGTATGCCGTTTCTCAATGAAAGTCCCTAGTCCCTAGAAAGTTTTGTATTGTTTTAATATGACGTAACGAACAAGTTAAAAATGTACTACAGTCCTTGCAGATACAGTGACGGATATGTTTTTTCAAGTATGAAAGATAGCTCGATTTTTCCTTTTGTATCGGCTAATGTGGTTTTCCGAATGTTTTAGTGCGTTGTTACACAATGTAAACACAATGCGCATGCGCGGTATGCAGCAAGCGATTGGGTGAGAGCTGCGCGCGAACAACAAACCGTTTGTTGAAATCCGCTTCCGCAATCGGAGTATGCCGTTTCTCAATGAAAGTCCCTAGAAATCAGTCTGAGGGGTAAGTAATCGCATCTGTGCCGCTCACAGTTTTATTAATAAACCTTTGAACTTTGATACCGGCCTAAAACTGTCATTTCGTGTAACTTAGAGAACATGCTTTAATTGTGTTTTTTTTCTATCGCTGCTATCTGTCTATAGACGCAGAGAAGATGGACGAATTCTACAGGTAACGTTAAAACAATATGCAGTGTCTCTTGCCGGAATATGTATTTTACTGTCCATATTGACTTAATGGCATGTAACATGATACTTTTTAATACCTCGCTCACAATAACATCATTCGTTTTAACTATTTTATACTTTTTCAGAATGATTCTGTACCTTTTTCATCTTTTAGCCGGAAAGTAGGGATGGATGGATTTTGAAGTATCGATACTTTCGATATTGATGTTGTATTGAAAGGATCGATCCTCACATTAAAATATCGATCATAAGGTGCATTTTAACCATTCATTTTTATTGATTTGGCAAGAAATTCAGTGCCTAAAGTAAACGTCTAATTGGAAAAATAGACTATATTAGCGAATAACTAATATAGGATAGAAGTAGGATATAACTATATTTCTCCTGCTCATCGGAACATACGCAAATGCTGAAAGACACAACTTAACAAAACACAGACAGCGTTCACTGCTGACGCTATTGCTCACAGTGCTTGTTCAAATAGGGCTGCGTTTCCCAAAGGCATCAGAAGCATGAGTAGATCTTGGTCTCTGCACTAGCTTAGGCCCACGATGCATTTGGGAAATCAGCCTAGGCCAGATCAATGCTTATCAGAGGATAGAGAAACAATAGGGAGTTATTTCACAATAAACTATTGCACATTTCATATATGTCGTTCATTCAATTCTGAAAAATGTATCACGGTTTCCACACAAATATTGGGCAGCACAACTGTTTTCAACATGAAAGATCACCCTGGTTGTTACATTATTTGGGGTAGGCTATCACAATAGAATTTATTGTAAAATTTTTAGCAAAGTGATTATGGATCAGCTAAAATGTATAAGGCAACACAAAAATATTGTTTTAGCCAATAAATATTGTATATAATGAAAAGTGTAAATTTAAATTAAAAACACATCTGACTACTTGCCCTGACCTGCTGTAAAAATAAACAAACAAAACAAACAAAAAAAAATTTTCCCACAACATCTTGATTTTGGGAAAAAAATTAATGTCCATTTACACATGTACAGTTCATCTACTTTGAGTTTGACCAAAAAAAAAAAATGTTTTAATGTGGTTGATATTAGTATGTGGGTGTAATTTTTTGTTGTTGTTCCTGTGTAACCGTTTTTATTATTTTTGCAGGAACCGACAGGAGGGGAAGGAGGCTGCCATGCGTGGTGATCTGCCTCATGCCCTTGAGCTGTTTCAGCTGGCTTACCAGCTGCAGCCGAGTGACAAGCTGAAGAAACGGATCCAGACCATACAGGGTCTCATTCAGAGAGATGAGGAGGAAGATGAGGAGGAAAATGAATTTGTGGATGTGAATAATAGTGGATTGAAGCTTTATAAATGGCTCTACGATAAACTGTATGACCATCAGAGAGAGGGTGTGGCATTCCTGTACAGTCTCCACCGCGACGGTAGGAAAGGAGGAATCCTGGCTGACGACATGGGCCTTGGCAAGACCATTGAGGTAATTTCATTTTTGTCAGGGATGTACGATGCAGAGTTGGCCAATTATACCCTGTTAATCATGCCTACCTCGCTCATAAAGAACTGGGTACGTGAGTTCAACAAGTGGACTCCTGGCATGAGGGTGAAAGAATTTCACGGCGCCAGCAAAGCTGAGCGGAACAGGAACCTGGAGCAAATCCAGCGCAGAGGAGGAGTCATCATTACCACCTACCAGATGCTCATCAACAATTATGAGCAGCTTGCATCATATGACCAATGTGAGTTCGAATGGGACTACGTCATCCTGGACGAGGCCCACAAAATCAAAACCACATCCACTAAAACGGCTAAAAGCGCTCACGCCATCCCCGCTAGACACCGCGTGCTACTGACGGGCACTCCAGTTCAGAATAACCTACAAGAGATGTGGGCTCTGTTTGAATTTGCTTGCCAGGGGTCGCTTCTGGGAACCTACAAAACGTTCAAAACTGAGTATGAGAATCCAATCACACGTGCGAGAGAGAAAGACGCCACTCCAGGAGAGAAAGCTCTTGGATTGAGGATTTCTCAGAACTTGATGGACATCATCAAACCTTATTTTCTTAGGCGGACCAAAGCAGATGTTCAGCACAAAAAGCATAAACGTGAAGAAGGCTTTGAAGACGAGGAAGATCAAGAGAACAAATGTCCAAATGCTGGCAATGGCATTGAAATGCCATCGCTGACGCGAAAGAATGATCTCATCGTGTGGACGCACCTCAGCTCGGTGCAGGAGGACATTTATAAAAAGTTCATCTCGCTGGACCATATTAAGGAGTTGCTGACGACTAAGAGGTCGCCACTGTCTGAGCTTATAGTGTTAAAAAAGCTTTGTGACCATCCCAGACTCCTGTCTAATCGAGCTGTGACTCAACTAGGCCTGGAGCAAGGTTCTGCCTCTATCCATCCAGATGATGAGACTGAGTCGGCTGTGAGTCAGATCAATAACCTCTCAGATGACACTTTGGTTGCAGAGTCAGGGAAGCTGCAGTTTCTCGTGTCTCTAATGGAATGTCTCCGTGAAGAGGGCCATCGGACCCTGATCTTCTCCCAGTCGAGGAAGATGTTAGACATCATGGATCGTGTCCTGTGTAACAGAAATTTTCGCCTTCTGCGCTTAGATGGCACAGTGACACAACTAGCAGAAAGGGAGAAGCGTATCAAGTTGTTTCAGACAGACAAACGCTACACAATCTTTCTTCTCACCACTCAGGTGGGTGGAGTCGGCATCACGTTAACTGCAGCAAACCGTGTCGTGATCTTTGACCCCAGCTGGAACCCCGCAACAGATGCTCAGGCTGTGGACCGTGCCTACCGAATTGGCCAAACCAAAAATGTCATCATCTATCGACTCATCACCTGTGGCACTGTGGAGGAGAGAATCTACCGCAGACAGGTAAAAAAAACACTTTGAATCACAAAAGGATGTACAAAAACTACAAACTAATCAGGGCTCGAATTTCGGCGCATAATTCTACTGATTCCCGCAGTTTCCGCGCTTGTAACGCAGGAAATTCCTGCAAATATTTCAGCGTGAAAGATGCTTGGGACAGATGACTAAATGTACTATTTGCACTTGATTTTGAATCTTACAATTTTAAACACTCAAGTGCTCAATTCAGTACTTGCGCGACTACAGAATGAAGTTGTGTTGCGCCTTATTGCGCGTAAACGGCCAAATAAATGCCCGTCTTGATGAGTATTCATGTAAACAGTCGATTTATATTAAACACTGTCAGTAAATAGGCTATTAAGTGAATGTAAACAGTTGAGAAACAAAACTTATGTGTAACAGTTAGTGCATGAGGTCTTAAAAGAGACAGCAACCTAAATAAACCTGCTGCTGTCTGTCATTAATGTTTATTTATACATCGAAGACTAACCAGTGTTATTTTAAAGTTAAATAGATTATTCAGTTTCTGTGGTATTTCTGTACCTGAATATTACTGTTATACTTACCTGCAAAACTTAAAGCACAGTTAATTTTAGTTGTAACTTGTTATTGTATTTGTTTGTGCAATTGCTTGTCATTTATGATCTATTCCTATTTTAATACTGACTGTTTAATTGTCTTTTTTTAGTTCAAATAAATTCAATACAGAGTTTGAATTCAAAGTTCTTTTTAAGTATCTTTTTCACAATATAAATATGAATCAACAACATTATAAATTGTAAAACACAAATACACTGGGTGACGAAACATTTAGGTTGGATGATTGTAGTTTAAAAATATTTCTAAAAAAAATAGCCTAACTCCCTCCTCAAATAAAAAAAATCCCCCCATAAGAGCCACCTAATGGGGGAATTCCCCCCGCCCCATTTTCAAAAACAAAATTCAGGCCCTGCTAATAATAAGCAATGCCTTATGTTTACATATGGATGTTTTGCCAATAGTCATTCTTTAAGGTTGTTGTGTGGGTATACTCTTTAAAAAAAATTTTTTTAAAGAAAATATGAACTACTAAATAATTACACTCTTTACATTCATATTGTACATGTTTGTTTTTAGTCCACTTCAGTTGTGATTCTGGCAGTCCATTTTACATTCACACTTTTGTTTTTGGAACACAATTACTTTGAATATAATAATAATAATAATAAATTATAACATTTCAAGAACTTCATTATATTAATTATTATTTCTGTTATTAAAAAAATCAAGACATGTATTGTTTTTTTCTAATAGTACTGTTGAACTTTAAAATAAAAAATGATAGTATTTATTAATTTGTTGTTGTTTTTGTTATTATATATCTGCAGGTGTTTAAAGACTCTCTCATCCGGCAGACAACCGGCGATAAGAAGAACCCTTTCCGTTACTTCAGTAAGCAGGAGCTGCATGAAGTGTTTAACCTCGAAGACACCCGCTCGTCCACCACTCAGCAGCAGCTACAAGCAATGCACGCACACCACCGCCGCTCTGACACCAGCCTGGACCAGCACATCGCTCGCCTTCACACCATGGAGATGTTTGGCATCTCTGATCATGACCTCATGTTCACTAAAGAGGTGGCAGCTCATGAAGATGACCCAGAGGATGAAGAGTCACATAAGTACATACAAACACGTGTCCAGAAAGCACAAGAGCTTATGCAGGTGGAATCAGAACTGCATGGCCAGCTTATGGACAGCGTGGCCCAGAACACAGAACCTGCTTGGCTCATGCAAACAGGGCAGCCGAAATCTGCTAGTAGAGACCACCCAGCCCCTCCACATAGCAAAAACAAGCCAGTGACAGTGGATCTGACATACGACTGCTTCGATGAGCCAGACCTAGAGGAAGAGGAGCAGAACTTTCCAACATTTGAGGATGCGGAGGTGGAAGTTGTAAGTAAAGAAGTGCAAATTGTAGATGAAGAAGACCAAGTGAAAAACGAGCTGTATGATAATGGTGCATCAGAGAAACACAACTCTGTGCACGACTTGCCAAGTCCTTCTCGCCATTTTCCAAAGTTGGAAGAACTTTCAATAGCATCGGATGCCCTTGATAACCAGGAGGTTCAGGTGGACAAGCCCAATTTGACTGTGCTTTCGTCACCCCAATCTCCACATGAGGCCACAGCGGGAGAGTCTTTTAAAGCAGAGGGGGAAATGCTTCAGGGAAACTTCAACTTGCAGCTGGAGGACAGTGTAGATATGTTCTCCATTGAAGAAGAGAAAGTTTGTGATGTGGAGGAGTCACTAGCAGAGGAAAGTCCTGAGTTTCAGCTTCAGATGGATGTCAGTGGAGAAAGGCTGGAAGAAGCAAGTATCCATGAAAGCAGACAATATGGTAACCAAAGCAATGGTGAAATCAGTAACTGTAACAACAGTGAGATCTTCAACCCTAACATTGGTGAAGTCAGCAAGCATGAATCTCTTCTGAGAATACGTTCTGCTCCAGACACACCTGCGGAAGACTCCTTTGTGCATTCCGTTCGGAGAAAGAAAAGGCAGATAATTTCTGATACTGATGAAGAAGAGGAGGAGTCGGAGAAGCCATGTTTAACAAGCAATCCATTGGCTGATGGCCTCAGCAGGCTGGTCTCTTCAACACCGATATCCACTTTGACTGACGGTGGCCGACTCCGGCGCAGCTTGAACACTTCCGTGGCATCAAGAAGGTCCTTCATAGTGTCCATGCTGGAGAATGAGTCTGATGAGGAGTCAGAAGAGCCCAGCGAAAATAAAACAAATTTCTATGATATATCAGAAGCTAGTGAAACTCATGCAGATGAATCTGTGGTGGAAGAGGAGGAGCCCAGTGGAGGCAAAACCAAATCCTATGAGACCTCTGAAGCCAGTGAAACTCACGCAGATGAATCTGTGGTGGAAGAGGAGGAGTCCAGTGGACGCAAAACCAAATCCTATGAGACCTCTGAAGCCAGTGAAACTCACGCAGATGAATCTGTGGTGGAGGAGGAGGAGCCCAGTGGAGGCAAAACCAAATCCTATGAGACCTCTGAAGCCAGTGAAACTCACGCAGATGAATCTGTGGTGGAGGAGGAGGAGCCCAGTGGAGGCAAAACCAAATCCTATGAGACCTCTGAAGCCAGTGAAACTCACGCAGATGAATCTGTGGTAGAGGAGGAGGAGCCCAGTGGAGGCAAAACCAAATCCTATGAGACCTCTGAAGCCAGTGAAACTCACGCAGATGAATCTGTGGTGGAGGAGGAGGAGCCCAGTGGAGGCAAAATCAAATTCTATGAGACCTCTGAAGCCAGTGAAAGTCATGCAGATGAATCAGCAGTGGAAGAAGAGGAACCCAATGGAGATAAAACCGAATCCTATCAAATATCTGAAGCTGGTGAATCACAAGCTGATGAGTCGGTGGTGGAAGAAGAGGAAACCAGTGGAGGCAAAACCAAATCCTATGAGACCTCTGAAGTCAGTGAAACTCACGCAGATGAATCTGTGGTGGAGGAGGAGGAGTCCAGTGGAGGCAAAACCAAATCCTATGAGACCTCTCAAGCCAGTGAAAGTCATGCAGATGAATCAGCAGTGGAAGAAGAGGAACCCAATGGAGATAAAACCGAATCCTATCAAATATCTGAAGCCAGTGAATCACAAGCTGATGAGTCGATCGTGGAAGAAGAGGAAACCAGTGGAGGCAAAACCAAATCCTATGAGACCTCTGAAGTCAGTGAAACTCACGCAGATGAATCTGTGGTGGAGGAGGAGGAGCCCAGTGAAGGCAAAACCAAATCCTATGAGACATCTGAAGCCAGTGACACTCACGCAGATGAATCTGTGGTGGAGGAGGAGGAGCCCAGTGGAGGCAACACCAAATCCTATGAGACCTCTGAAGCCAGTGAAACTCACGCAGATGAATCAGCAGTGGAAGAAGAGGAACCCAATAGAGATAAAACTGAATCCTATCAAATATCTGAAGCCAGTGAATCACAAGCTGATGAGTCGGTGGTGGAAGAAGAGGAACACAGTGGAGAAACTTTCAACTCAGAAGAGTCAGAAAGTCACGAGGAGCTTGAAGAGGTGGAAGAAAGTGTAGATTCAAGAAGATACCAGGAGGAAGAAGAATGGCACAGCGCCCTGCTTGAATCCACTGCTGATGTTGAACTAGACTCCAATGAAATGATGGACCAGTGTGCCCCTAAAACATTCCCTCTGGAAACACACATTCTTCCTGTTAGTTCCACAAGCAATGATGTGACTGCTGCTAAACCCTCTGAGAACACGTATGAGATGCTGGTCCTGTCTGGGAAACACTGTTTGGCAGAAGGGAGGAAGCAAGAGGCTCTGGATTTCTTTCTAAAGGCCATAGACATTAATACTGGTGATACAGAGATCCAGCTCTTGATTATTCAGGTGTACAGGCAACTTAGCCAATAGGGAAATTAAAACGTGCACAACTATGTGATGTTTTATTAACAAATTTCGGGAGGAGCACACGCAGATAATTAACACGGCCAGTCCATCATTAGTAATTACACCATCTATCCAATCAGCACAAGAGAGAACCTCTATAAATAATCAAAGCAGCCTTACCTTCATTATCTCTAGTCTTCCAGCAAAAACCTACAAATCAGCTCCATTAAGAGTTATCTAAGTGGAATCTAATTTTTCCACAAACTCTTATACGGTTCACCCTCACCCCAGATAGCCAATTCTCAGACCTCCCTACTCATCAAAGGTATCCAAAGAGCCCATCCCATCCGCCCAGACACCAGGCAACCCATAACCTTACAAATATTGACCAAATGTATTTCTACCCTCCGCAGAGGTTATCATTCCATTCACACCGCCCGCACGCTTGATGCCATGTTCATCCTGGCTTTCTTCGGTTTTCTCAGATGCTCTGAGCTCGCTATCACATCTAGCTTCAATCCAAACATCCACCCCACTATCTCCGATCTAGCAGTGCTGAATGACGAAACCATCTCTTACTTCATTAACCAAAGTAAAACAGACCAGACCAAGAAAGGCCATTTCATTTTTATTTTCAACCTACAATCGCTCATACTACCATACCAAGCCCTCCTAGCCTTTGTCCAGCTCAGGAAATCACAGTCCAAACTCCCATCCGACCCCCTTTTTACAGACGACTCCAACCGCCCCGTCACTCGTTTCTGGTTTCAAAAGCACCTTAAATCCATTCTACTCCTATCCGGTACCCCAGCTGATAATTTTTCCAGTCATTCATTCCGAATTGGCGCAGCAACCACAATGGCCCAAAAAGGCCTCTCCCAGCAGCAGGTTGCTGGTTGTCAGAAGCTTTCAAGAGCTACATTCGATCAGACCGCTCCCACATCAAGGAAGCCCACCGAACCCTCATCGGCCAACCCCTTTGACGTCAGTATAGCCCCGGTCACTCAAACTTCAGACCCACCATAGTTGACCCCCTTTTTCATCACCTAATCCATCTATAATGACCCATCCCCACTCCAGCCATCCCAGCAGCACCCACTCCCACAGGAGCTTTACCTAAATTCCCACACTGCTGCAGCAGTGCCCGCTCCCGCAGGAGCCATACATAAATTCCCACACTGCCGCAGCAGTGCCCGCTCCGGCAGGAACTCTTCCAGATTTCCGCAGTGCCTGCTCCCACAGGAGCTCTTCCATGTTTCCCCTCCGCCGCAGCAGCTTTTTCATATTTCCCCACTGCCGCAGCAGTTCCCGCTCCCGCAGGAGCTCTTCCATGTTTCCCCTCTGCCGCAGCAGCTTTTTCAGATGCCGTAGCAGTTCCCACTCCCACAGGAGTTTTTCTTTTTCAGATGCCGCAGCAGCGCCCGCTTCCACAGAAGCCTCTAGTTCTCTCTTCTCAGCAGTGCCGCTACTACAAGTGATGTTCAGCACCCCACCAATCTTAAGCTTAAAAAAGAAATTGCAAACTGAAATTAAACATACTGAACTGATCAGAGGGCCTAAATAAGAAAAATGTGTATGTTAATACTGTTTCAAGGATTTTCCGATAATTCCTCTGAATGTTTTTCGTTACTTAGATTTGTATGTTTCTTTTGTTTCAAACTCTTCAAATTATCATAGTCTGACATATACAATAATTGTGGAGAAAAAATAAATAAATTTTCAGAGGTTTTGTAGCTTGTTTCCTGGATGATTTTTCTGCGTTCCAGATTTGAATCTACATTATAGAATTGTATTTCCTGAATATCAAACCTTAGCTGTTCAAGTTTTCCCATTAACTTTCTTTTCTGTGGTAACTGACCCTGTGTCACAGATGTAGTATATGCAGTCTATAAATACTTTTCTGCCGAAGTAGTTTAAGTGCATTACAGTAAGATTACTGAAAGACGGTACTCTTATCATTGTATTTATTATATAACATGAGATCAGAATTAGTTTTGATAAAACAAAGATCAGAATTACAAAGTAACAGGGATGATATGCCGTTACAGATTAATTATTAGTGAGCATAAATGATTTTATTAATTTATTTAATATAAACTCATTCTTGGGATTAAAATTTATTGACAGCTAGAACTAAATTCAGAGACAATTCTATCAAGCACAGGAGACATGAGCTTGTAAAGACAGTTTATTGGTTTATTTCTAGGCATATAATTATGGCTTGATGCTCATGCCACCATGCACATCATCTACAGTAATCACAACTTTAAGTCACAGCTGTACCGTGTTTAGAGATTGAAGCTGAGACACTTGGAGAAGTTCAGAAGTTCCCTGCAGGCTAATTAAACAGTTTTTCAAGTAAGCTTTTTTTGTGCAACCACACTATATAGAACAATTAAACCACAAAGCCGTCAACTCTCATACCCACCTACTTCTAACATGTACACCTGCAACACCCATAGACTATCACACCAATGGGTTTTTGGTTTGGACCACAACTCTGTATTTCTTCAATGTTAAGGAATAAAGTCAGGACTCCCAATATAACTGGTTTACATTTGTCAAGAACTTCTGAGACTGAAACTACATTGTTAAGCACAGTGATGACACCAGAAAAGGAATGTGACACTAATATTGAGTTAATTACTGGTAAACTAGGGCTTTAAAATGGGCTTACCGCCTTTAATTCTTTATAATATACATGCTGTATTCACTGATGGTCATATTTCTCTAATGTGCTAATGTCCTGCGGAACAAGCATTTAATAGCAAAATTAGGGGTTCATTACAGTGATGCAATGCAGGAAATGTTAGTTGAGCTTAAAATACACAGCAATTACTCAACAAAACAGTTCATAATAATACTGTTACAAATGAGAGAGAGAATCGACTTGCAAAGAAACCTTTCTATCACGTATTTCTAACTACAAAGAGTTATTATTTCATACTTCATACAGTTATGCTTCCTAAAATATAAGAGTAACCAATCAAGAGTGTTCCGTCTCTATCCAGTGATGACGATGTCATTGGAAAATGTTGAACTCTGGCATAAGATACCTTCATGTCCAAACCCTCTTACCAGCAATTTTGGCCATCCACATCTGTACGTATATAAACATACACACAACACACACGTCTAGTGAACATTTCACACTTGAATTAAATTCTGTCCATAATATCGAATCACAGCTTCAATACACATTGGTTTTTGTGCTGTAAAGATTAAAGGCAGAAGGACTTCATTTTTAATGAGGACAACATTGAAACTAGACGGACAAATTTCACACTCATGCCCAGCAGTGTTTCTTTCATTTTTTGTCAAAAGAGATGAGTAGTTATCCCATTGCAGTCAGCTGCACCAATGTAGTCTGTCACATTACCTGGTAAATGAACAGAAATATATCTTGTTTATGATGACAAATCTATATGAAAATAAGAACAAAACATGTTTATCTAATTGGAACTTACCAGTCAAGAATTGTGAGGAACTTTATATACACTATAGCTCAAAACTTTGGAATCAGTAATTTTTTTTATTAAAGAAATGAATACCTTTATGCAGAAAGGATGATTAAATGGATTAAAAGTAACATTAGAGATATTGACATTGATACAAAAATGCTGTTCTTTTGAACATTCTATTCATCAAAGAATCCTGAAAAAAGATTTCCACAAATATTTTGAGAAGCACAACTGTTTTCAACATTGATAATAGTCAATAAATAGTCTGTAAAAGTCATACCGACTCCAGACTTTCGAATGGTAGTGTAGATCTGTTACTGCTTACTATCTATGTGCATGCAAAATTATACAAATTATGTTCAACCGACTTTGTACCTTATTGTACATGGTGTTTGTCAGAGGATGGAGGGATGAGTTTAGAATCGGATCCAGGGCTACAGACCCCTTCTATTAGATTCTTGTTGCAGTCGCCCAAGCTAGCAGCAGGAGAGAGTCTGGGATAAGCTACTTGTCCTGTCAGATCCAACAGGTCCTCTAGAGCACACATGTTATTCATTCCATTCTGCTGCGGAGAGTTCACTGGGGAGAATTCTGGGATGGAAATTAACTCCTCCCTCGAAACAGGGCTGAGAACAGAAAACAAAAACAAAGAAGACCACAATATTCCCAGTAAATAGGAGTTACTGTAGTGGGGCCTCATATTCCCCAAATGTTGATAATTGGGCAATATCTGTTCAGAATAATGAATTGTATACCGAAGATACCAAATATACAAAAAATGTACATGTCATGAAACATATTTTTACAATGAAGAATGTTTTTAAAACGGCTAAATATTTTCTTATAATTGAATATGGAATTTATATAGGGCCTATTCGTTTATATAAATTTAAATTGTATTTTATATTTACTGTGTAATATAATATATTGTGTAATATATATCTACATATTCTTATTTTAAGATTATTTCAATCTTACAATTGTTTGTTTTTTAACATTTTCATTTGTTTGTCTTTTTTCTGCTTTTCTTCATCGATTTTGAAAGATACTGTATATATACCATCTTGTTCAAAGTTTGCCTACAAATCAGGTCTCAGTAATGATTACATTACATATAACAATTAAGGAGATGATAGATTGCTGCACATCAAGTATTAGTCTGTGTAAAAATCATAAATGCATTTTATTCTATTTTTTTCAAATTTTTATAACCTTTTGTTTTACTGTGATGCAGTTCCTACCTGGTCAGTGTAGGGCAGTCCAGTGTACAGGATATGTTGACACAGTCACTGTGTCAAACTCACCTAACCTCCATGTACTGCACTTCATCTGCAGAGTCCTCTGCCGCTCCACTCTTCCCCTCCAAAGTGTCCAGACGAATAAGAGGCAGAGGGGGTTTTGACTCTTGCAAGGAGGTAAATGAAGAGGGTAGGTTGTCATTCCCTCCCTCCTTTGATTTCACCTGTGTTATCGTATGTCTACCGGCCTGAGTGAAAGTCTTTGCTTGTGGGACAGTTACCGTTGAACTCCGCTGTGCATTGGCATGGGGGATGTCTGATTTCTTCCCAGTGATATCCTTCCTGGGTCCCTGAGCTGTGGCCTGCCCATTCATTTGTACAGGATCAGCTGTTTTGACTTGGTTACTGGCCTCTTGTTTGGCCACCTGAGTGATAGTTTGGCATTTTCCATTGGCCAGGTAGTTTTCCTGTAAATTGTGAGTGGGAATATTTGTAGGTACTTTCACTTGGGTGTAAACTTGGGGTTTACTGTCTGTCATCACAATACTCTTAATATTTGCTACTGTGTTTTCAGGCGAGCTCTTCAGCGGGTTTACCTGCACCTTTGCTGCTGATGTGTCTTCTCGCTTTATCTGTTCCTTCACTTGTAAACTTTGTGTCTTTACCTGCTTGCTCTCTTGTCTAATAGTCTTGGCATTCTCTTCACTTACCTTTCCTTTCTCTTCTGTTTTCACTGCAGTAGAGTTAATGTTCACTTGGCCGTTCAAGAAGGGATTTTTTGCGGGCATGTGAGCAGGTGACTTCATCTGTTCATTCGAACATCCATTCTCTGGTCTTTTCCCTGGACTCTCCTGTTTGTCGATCTGGCCATGCACAGAGGTTGTCTGAATGGGGTTGGCCTGAGATTTGACTTCAGAACTTGAGGTCAAATGGTTACCACCTGAAAAAAAAATGTGTTGGAGACTGTTATAATAGTGAATAATATTTTTAGATTGATATCAGTCTGCACATTTTTAACAGATGTCAAAGGCACACATTTTAAAGCGAGGTGAGAAAAAAACAGATATGTACATGTATTTGGCTTTATTGAAAATATAGTACAAATTGTGAAAAATTATTACAATTTAAAATACCTTTTTTCTTTAATATATTTTAAAATGTAATTTAGTCCTGTGATAGCAAAGCTAAATGTTCAGCAGCCATTTCTCCAGTCTTCAGTGTCATATTACCCTTAAGAAATCATTCTAATTTGGTGCTCAAGAAACATTTTTTATTATCAATGTTTTAAAAAGTTGTGCTGCTTAATATTTTTGTGGAAACCATGATATACTTTTTTATGGTTCTTTGATGAAAGGACAGTTCAAATAATAATATTTATTTTAAATATATTTTTGTAAAAATTTAAAAGTTTTTACTGAGACTTTTGTTCAATTTAATGCATCCTTTCCAAGTTTTATAGTGTATATTAATTATATATCCAAAACTGACTGAAATGCCCACAGATTTACTATAAAGTTTCTAGCACAAGACTACAAAACATTTAACATTTGTTATGCAACGCATGCTCATAAATACCCGAGTCACGGTCAACAACTGAACTGAACTGAGCACTTTCTACACTAGTTATTTTTCTTATTATGATTCATTACATGCATTATGTCACAAACACATCTTTCTGAAACACCTAATACAGTCAAAAAACACACAAATGACTGCAATGTGACGCAGAGCAGGCAGACTAAATATAGTCAGTGCAGTCTTTGAATAGATCACCTAGAACACAACCTATGACAGTGAATACGATCCCCTGCTGCCCTCTCCTGCCGCTGCTGTAGATAGTGCAGCGATGGAAAAATACCAGCAGGCCTGCTGACACATTAGCAGTATATACACATTTGCCTCTAGGGGAGAACAGTCTGAAACTGACTACGATTGGCAGTAGTGAACACTTTTAGATGCATTGGCAAAATAAGCAACCCTACACGCATGGAAATCATTGGTAACACTTTACAATAAGGTTCATTAGTTAAACATTAGTTAATGTATTAACTAACATTAACTAACCATACTATGAATTAATTAGAGAACAGTCCATTTCTCTGGGCATTATGTGTCGTTCTTCTGGAGAATGCAGCTGAGAGTCTGCTCGCATTCCACAAGGTTGTAAATGTATCGGGTTACCATGAAACCAGGGTCCTGTTCGGCGTCCTGGGGTGTTACAGAGTATTTGTGAAATCTAGCTAACAAAATATATATTGTGTGTTTGAGTGGTCCAGACGCTACACTAATGTTAACAAGATTTTAATAATGTATTAGTAAATGTTGAAATTAACATTAACAAAGATTAATAAATGCTGTATAAGTGCAGTTCATTATTAGTTCATGTTAACTAATGTAGTTAACTAATGAACCTTATTGTAAAGTGTTACCAAATCATTTGTAAGGATAGCCACATAGAAAAATAACACCCAATAAAAATGTAAAATGTAGTTTTTAACATGGATTTCAACCATGTTTGGTGTGTGATAGTAAGTGCGAGAGAGAGCAGGGTTGAGTCCTACCTGGAGGAGAGATGGGGTGGGAGACAGGAGATAAAGGCTCTGGGCTGTCCTCTCTCTGTGTGAATATCAGGTCATTCTGTTACTTTACCTTTCAGAGCAATCATTTCCGCTCTACTTTTTTTAACTTAACACAAAAAGGGGGTATTTGCGTCACATCCACATGGACGGTAATCTATGTTGGTATTTGTCTCAACTGTACAATGCTTTGCCTAATTTAACTGATTACTTTTTTTGAGAAAGTCACGCTTTACTACTGTACTGTGTAGTACACATACTGTATTCAACTCACTGAAGACACTTAACAGTTATAAAGTTGGTGATGGATGGTTTGTTTCTTACTGATACCTTCATCTCGCCGTCACCCTTCCTGGTTCTCTTCATTATTTCTTCAATTCTCTGCAGGGAACATTTTAAACACATTTTAGTCTGTATTTTTCTATGCACATTTTTTAACGTTGATTCAAAAGTAAGAGTGGATGAAGTAACTTAAATTTTTTTTAAATTCTTCGCCATGTGAAATGTAAGGTTTATAGCTGGTAAGTGTTAAATAAATTTAAAGGGATAGTTCACCCAAAAATTTTAATTCTGTCATCATAAGACTTTTGTTCATCTTCAGAATATATATATATTCTGAAGATATATATATTCGGCATTTTCAATTAAATTTGCGAGATTTCTGTCCCTACATTGAAGGTCTACTCACCCAACACGCTGATGCTTCAAAACATTCATAAACAGATTGTAAAAAAAATCCAAATGAGCAGTTTAATCCAAGTCTTCTGAAGAGACACAATCAATTTATATGATGAACAGTTTTATATTTGGCTTTTATTCACATATAAACATTGATCAGCAAACAATGTTTACAGCATTCAAATTTGGTCAGTTCCAGCATGCTTGCTTGATGGGCAAGAACCAATGAGGTTCACTCTCATGTGTCACGCCAGCACATTTGAGCTTCCACAAGAACCAATGCGGTTTGATCTCAAGTATGCTTGAGCTTCTGTTTGCTGATCAGTGTTTATATATAAATTAAACCACTTGATTAATATGGATTTATTTTATGTTTTATGATCTCTTTATGAATGTTTCGAATGATCAGAGTTTTGGGTGAACAGACTTTCAATGGAGGGATAGAAATCTCTCAGATTTCATTAAAAATATCTTCATTTATATTCTGGAGACGAATTGAATGATTCCTTTGGGTTTGGAAAGACATGAGTAAATAATGACAGAATTTTCTCTTTAATTGATAGCACTATCACATACAGTTTTATATTTGGCTTTTATTCACATATAAACATTGATCAGCAAACAATGTTTACAGCATTCAAATTTGGTCAGTTCCAGCATGCTTGCTTGATGGGCAAGAACCAATGAGGTTCACTCTCATGTGTCACGCCAGCACATTTGAGCTTCCACAAGAACCAATGCGGTTTGATCTCAAGTATGCTTGAGCTTCTGTTTGCTGATCAGTGTTTATATATAAATTAAACCACTTGATTAATATGGATTTATTTTATGTTTTATGATCTCTTTATGAATGTTTCGAATGATCAGAGTTTTGGGTGAACAGACTTTCAATGGAGGGATAGAAATCTCTCAGATTTCATTAAAAATATCTTCATTTATATTCCGGAGACGAATTGAATGATTCCTTTGGGTTTGGAAAGACATGAGTAAATAATGACAGAATTTTCTCTTTAATTGATAGCACTATCACATACTTTCCCATATTTATTAACTTTATGCCCAGTCCTTACAAAGTAGTGATTACAATGAAGTGGTCAGTGAGGTTTGAAGTTTACAGTTAGATAAAATTTGCCTAAATGGTATAATCTTTTGCTCCACTGCATGTCCTACTTCTGCTCTTTTACTATGTAGTGTAGTATACAGCTGATCTGTGCAAAGTTGCTTACTGTGGCTTGCTGCTGGTTGTACTACCTTTTTTCGTTGTTGTCTTTCCTGTTCCTCCTGCTGTTTGAAAATCTCTCTCTTCTGCCGCTGACGCTCAGCATCCTTCTGAGCACGAATCTCTGCCTCCTCTTTCTATTAAACACAGACACAACTGAAGGCTAGGAGTCTACAGACAGAAGATCAGAGAGGAACTACAGAATGACAGACAGACTGATCTTCTGACCTCTTTCTCCATCTGGGCCTGAAGCTCCTTCTCCTTATGTTTTTTCTCCTCCTGCTCTCTCTTCTTCCGTTCCTGCTCATGTCTACATTTCTCCTCCTCAGCTTGACGAGCCTTCTCTTCTTGTCGAGCTCTTTCCTCCAGCTGCCTCTTCTTAAGCCGCTCACTCTTTAGTCTGAAAATCACACACAGACCAACAGTCTCATGAGGAAACGTCACTCTAGCGCCTTTTATCCAGCACCCACAAAATGTTAACACAGTTATGCGACGCATACTCATTATAAATGTCTGAGTCACGTTCAGCAAGCACTGAACACTTTGTACACTAGTTCAGAGAAATACTGTACATTGTCATTCATACACACGCATACTTTTCCTGCTCCTCCAATTCCCTGCGTTGTTTCTCCTCCTGTTCCTTCAGCACTCTGGCCAGACGCCTGCGTTCTGCAAGCAGACGAGACGCCTCCTCAGCATCTGTCGTTCCAGCAACCACCCTGCCAGGAGAGTTCACAGGTGAAGGATCTGTGAGAGAGTAAAAAGAGATAAGCAAGTGTAAATCATTTTCACAATTTGAAGCTGCTGTGAATGAGAGGAGCATACAAATGATGAATGTCACTGCAGTTAAAATGAGTTTAAACAAGTTTTTAAAAACTTTGGAATGCTCAAGGACCACATAGCAGGATCCGTTTAGTCTCAAGGGCCTAATTTATATAGTAATTATTTTATACTAATAAGGCTAAGTATACAAGGTATACAATATGACCAACATCTTATATCACAATATATGTCACAGTACCAGTGTATATCATGATATATATTGAATATATATAATTCAAAAATGTTTCATATATTACATCACATAATATTAATTATAATTTTTTTGGATAATCCAGTGAACTAAATGCATTACAAATTAAAGTTATACTACATTATGTTTAATTATTTTCCTTTTTTTATTTGGAACTTTTTCAATTTTTCCTTTCTCTTTGGAGTGTTACAAGCTCTTGGTGCATAAAGAAGATCTGTAAAGTTGCAAAGACTAAAGTCTCAAATCCAAAGAGATATTCTTTATAAAAGTTAAGAGTCAACCACGCCTACCTAAAACGGCTCGTTCTAACACGCCCCCACAT
>NW_015505331.1:599036-613115 GCF_001515645.1 Sinocyclocheilus grahami
TAAACACATTTCATTACACCAAATACACAAAATAATGTTCTTTTTAGCAGCATCATATGACCCCTTTAAACGTCTTCACTATTTTCTTTTAATTGTACGTTACTTGGTATAGGTGGTATGAATCATTTGAGCTGAATTTATTTGATGTAAACCAAAAGATAAGACAGTAACACATTAAAAATATAATCAATAAGCTATATTTGAAAGGCCGCAAAATGGCTTGAGAAGGTTCATACTGTATTACAGGTTTCAGACTCACCTGCACACTTGTTTGCAGTCACATCATTACAGTTTGTTATGGGATGTTTTTTCTCAGGAGTCTCCAGCTTTTCATTCTTTTTCTGTTGGTTTTCCAAAACTACACTTTTCTTCTCCTTTGACCCATTAATGTGATTTTCTATCTTTATTGTTCTTCTTTCTGGAGGTGGTGTGCTGGAAACCGTTGTCTCCATTTTTGGTGCCTTATCCAGACTTTCATTGTTAGGGCTCTTGTTCTGATGGATCTCAGCCTTGAGAGACCTGCCCACCTTCGGATCCTCACTTTTGACAATTTCAGCTTGCTTGTCTTCTGTCTTCCTGTTGCTGTCACTGACCGGTGTGGCGGGTCTGTGTTTCATAGGGGAAGGTGGATACTGCCGCACTGTACAGGGTGACTGAGTACGACTCTTAGGCAATAACCTTCAAAGCATACAAAAAGAGAGCTTATTCAGATGCGTCAGCACATTACTGAATCAAACAAAATGTAATTAATCGGAGGTCACTTATGTCAGCATCTTATGTATATATTGAAAATAATATATATATACAGTGGGTACGGAAAGTATTCAGACCCCCTTAAATTTTTCACTCTTTGTTATATTGCAGCCATTTGCTAAAATCATTTAAGTTATTTTTTTTTCCTCATTAATGTACACACAGCACCCCATATTGACAGAAAAACACAGAATTGTTGACATTTTTGCAGATTTATTAAAAAAGAAAAACTGAAATATCAAAAAAATTTACTTAAATGATTTTAGCAAATGGCTGCAATATAACAAAGAGTGAAAAATTTAAGGGGGTCTGAATACTTTCCGTACCCACTGTATATATATAGGTAAGTTTGTCTCTATCTTACTTGGGTGTGGCAGGTGAGGCAGAGCGCCGGGTAACATCAGCAGGAGATTTAGCTCGCCTAACCGGTGAACCTGTGGCCGGAGAGCCAGTCCTCCTCTCTCTACGCAATCTCTCCTTCTGCAACAAACACAAATAACACATAATGCTGCCACATGGCAACATAACAGCTTCCTTCCTTTCTTCCTTCGCAGTAATATTATAAAATATTCTATTCCTTTGATGGCAAAGCTGAATTTTTCAGCAGCCATTGCTCCAGTCTTCGGTGTCACATAATCCTTCAGAAATCATTCTAATGTGCTGATTTGGTGTTCAAGAAACATTTCATTTTATCATAGATTTCTTATTATAATAAAGCAGTTATGCTTAATATTTTTGTGGAAACCATGCTACATTTTTTCAGGGTTATTTGATGAATAGAAACTTAAAAAGAATAGCATTTGTTTGAAATATAAATATTTTGTAACATTATGAATGTCTTTACTGTCACTTTTGATCAGTTGAATGCATCATTGTTGAACATATCCCTTACTTTAAATAAAAATATAGTTTTATAAAATAAAATAAAAATTTACTTTAAATAAAATGTATTATTTAGAGGAGTTGCTGATAACTAAGAAAACAAAAAGCTTAAAAAAAGGATACTACCTGGATACCACTGTTTTTCAAAATTGTTATTAAAGCTATTTTAAAATGTTAAACAGAAAAATATATAAACTAAAAAATAGAACATAATCCATACCATATACCACAGAGGGATACAAGTGTTTGTTTGCTTCTGCATGTCTGAGTGGACTGTACAACTAAAATTACACTCTCAGTATGTAGCCTACTTTACTGAAAGCTTTTGTCTTGTACCTCTATGAACAGAAGAGGTGTGCTTTTGAGTTTGTTATAGATCTGTCCTGACCTTGGGGGTGTTGGGGGCACTGAGAGTTCCACTGGATTCTTCTGTTGGCACATGATTGTTTCTTCTTCGACTTGGTGACCCTCTGTGAGGACTGGAGGGCACTGCATGGGAGAGACAGAGGAGCATTTCCTGGTCAGAACAGATCTCTCAATATTACCACTTGTGGCTACAGTTTAAAAATGACATTAAACAATTAGCAAGCCACATTTACACACATACTCTTTGGTTATCTAAAACAAAACAAACAAAAACTTTATTCAGTGGCACAAATGTTCAGTGATGTAATTCAGCTCCTGAGTGAAGCTTTAATAAGATAATACACCTGTTGCGGGCTGAGTGTGTGGGTGTGGGGGGGTGTGTGTGTGTGTGTGTGTTACCTTTGCAGCGCAGACAGGACAGATGCAGCTCTGCAGCACTGTTACAGTGAGCCAGTGAGGAGTGTGTGTGTGTGACGAGGCGATTCACTTTTAATTTGTCCATAGAGTTCAGATGGCCATGATGGGCTGACACAGAGAGTGATGGAGGGATGGAGAGAATTAAAGGGGAAAAAAGGAAAGGATGAATTGAATGGATAGAACAGACATAACATTAATATGAATGGAAAGATGGAGGGATGAATTTGGAAATGTGTCCACAGCCCCTTTTTAACATGTATTAAAAATTAGAACTTTATGATAAAGGGATAATAGCATCTTATTGATTTAAGTTAAATAAACAAAAAATATATAACATTTTAAGTTTAGTAAAATAATGCCGATATTGTATCTTTCTTTTCTAACAAACCTGAGTAGGATATAAAGAAGAAATAATGATGAAGGCCAATTATGAGTTTTGAAATGGGTTCTGGGTGATATACATTAATATATACGTATATGCATAGATCAGTGTGTTTGTGTGTGTGTGTGTGTGGTTATGTTAATGTGTCCATGACTCTCAAATAAATCAAACAATTCAGCTGAGACCTAATTAGGAAGAAAAACTAACAAAGAGCAGACAAACATGCACACACAATTCAATATTGAAAAAATATATAACATTTTAAGTTTAGTAAAATAATGCCGATATTGTATCTTTCTTTTCTAACAAACCTGAGTAGGATATAAAGAAGAAATAATGATGAAGGCCAATTATGAGTTTTGAAATGGGTTCTGGGTGATATACATTAATATATACGTATATGCATAGATCAGTGTGTTTGTGTGTGTGGTTATGTTAATGTGTCCATGACTCTCAAATAAATCAAACAATTCAGCTGAGACCTAATTAGGAAGAAAAACTAACAAAGAGCAGACAAACATGCACACACAATTCAATATTGAAAAAAAAACATATAGCTGTGGTGGTACTGCAAACAAGTACTGGTTCACACACATGAAGTTGTAAGTAAAAAAAAGTACACTCACAATCAATACAAAACTCACAAAAAGACACAGCAGCACACAGACATTCAGATTTGCTTTGACTTTCACCAACCAAGTATTGAGCTGCAGATCAGTGCACATTGAATATACAGTGCCGTACTAAATAATTCAGACTCACAATATAACAATTCTCCCATTCTCTGATGTTTTTATTTCAAAACACTTATATTGCTTACCACCATAATGAAATAGAGCCACAGATTATCAGCTGAATTGAGACCAGAAATTAGCCTGTTTTTCACAATTTTCTGTTTAACTAATGGGTATTTTTACATTGCAAATGGTTCTGTCCTGTGCAAAGATGTGTCTTGATGCAAGGGTTTTCTGAATGGCTGCCAGGGTGTTGCTATGTGGTTGCTAGCATGTTGCTATGCAGTTTCTAAAGTGTTCTGGGTGGTTTCTATGTGGTTGTACTGGCCCAAGTCAACAGAACCCACCCCCAAGTGTGACCTTGACCCAAGATATGGTATCCTTCCGTTTAAAATGTGATTTTGCAGACAAAAAAGGTTCATTGTCTATTGTCAATTGTGTAGCGATATATGAAGCACTGCTCACACAGAGGTCACTATCAAACTATGTAGCTTTCTGTTCTTCGACACAGTAAATCTGTGTGACCAATTTTCACTCTTTGCAAGTGGAAATCTTTCACTCTCACACTAAACTCATGATTGCATGCATTCCTACTGAAATTACTGGATTTTGCCTGTGAAAATTCGCTGAACAATAGAAAATGTGTCTGCACCTTAAGCCTATGGGAATATTTTGCTGATGTTGTTGATGTTTGACTGTTTTATCACCTGCCAAGCAAAAATCTAATATTTTCAGTCAGAATATAAAAATTAAAAAACATCAGAATTTGCCATAGCAAGCACCACTAATTAGTTTTTAGTGCTTAATAAAAGAAAATCGCATAAAACTGAATTTCAATGAAGGATTTGTAATTCAGTGATTGAGAAAATGTATGATTAGTCTGAATACTTCTGCAAGGCACTGTACATTCAGATGGGTATAGCAGCATGTGAATTGCTCAGCAAAACAAATACTGGACATTATTATACTTGAAAGCAGCCTCCTCTTTTCATCCCCTTATCTTGCTGGCTCTTGATCAAAAGCAATTTCAAGTCAGCTAATTTTACATAGCATTTATGAACAGTCTCTTTTTGAGACCTAAATGCAGCTGGGTCACATTTGGATATGCAAGCATTTACTCCACTTAGCTCAAGCAGGAACAGGGGAAGGAGAGCAGGCTGGTATTTGGGATGGAAACCAAAAATGATGTCAATCTGAAGGCACAGGAGGGAAGAGGGGATGAGAAAAGGCCAGCTAGGGTTCATACCGTTGCCTGATTCGATGGCAGCAGGAGAGGGGGCAGCGAGGTCATGGGGGTGAGCGGAGGCAGCAGAGAGAGAAGGCGGGGCATTCTCCCAGTCACCTTGGCGATAGGGTCACGGTAGCGCACAGCAGAAACAGCAGAGCGTTATGGAAAGACTGGGCACCCTTAGGTGAAGTGTGTGTTTTTGGGGTGGCGTGTGTACCTAAGCACACACACTTAAACACGTTCACCACAACCTCTGGCGCTCTTTAAGCATGGCAGCCAGACATAATGAGCAGGGCTGAGCTAATTTCAGACATTCAAACTCAAAACCTTCATCCTTCACATACACACACTGCATCATCATCAGAACACACTTTTACTACTGAAATCACCTGAGTGCTCTCAGTAAGCATTCACATTTCTGGGGTAAAAAGAGATGGTTCACCCTCCAAAAAACTATTTTCTGTCATCATTTACTCACCCTCATGTGATTTTTTAATGAATGCTGATAATCACTTTTGGTTCCCATTACATTGTTGTTGTTTTTTACATTAAATTTTTATCCAAGCAATGGAAGTCAGTGAGAACTGAAAATGTTTATCTATCAACATTCTTCAAAATATTTTTGCCTTCCACAGAAGAAATAAAGTCATACAGGTTTGGAACAACATAAGGGTGAGTAAATCATGACAGCATTTTCATTCATGAGTGGTTTATACAAAGAGCACATCGATCTCAACTGGGTGCTCGACTAAGAAACAAGTGGAAAATTTGTTTAAATGTAAAGTCGGCAACACCAAAACTCCAAAAGTATCAAAAATGTATTTTAAAAGAACTGTCGCATAGCGTTTGTGACGTTTCAAGCACGCAGGCTCTTCATCAGACAAGACGTTTTTGTCTGATGAGGAGCCTGCATGCTCGAAACATCACACACGCTATGCGACAGTTCTTTTAAAATATTTTTTTGAGTGGTCTATACAAAACATTTAAAAGTCACTGTGGATAAAAGCATAAACTTCTTCTTTTTTTTTTTTTTTTACAAATTTTACAATCTATAATGACTTGGATGAAT
Source organism: Sinocyclocheilus grahami (assembly GCF_001515645.1). Classification (NCBI taxonomy): domain Eukaryota; kingdom Metazoa; phylum Chordata; class Actinopteri; order Cypriniformes; family Cyprinidae; genus Sinocyclocheilus; species Sinocyclocheilus grahami. Next base: position 604,868 of record NW_015505331.1, read on the forward strand.
AAAAGCCTTCAGAAATGTTACACAAACAAGCTTTCTTCCTTCTGAACTTCCCTAGCTTCTTAAATGATTAAATCTAAGGTCCCAAATCAATAACCAATTTCTTAACCAATTAATGTGCTTGTATCTAAATCAAGCCAATAGGACGAGGTGCAGCACGCAGAAAGTGCTGATTCACTCATGCCTCTCTGATTAGCTGAAGCATGAAACCTGAGCTCTAGTAACACTGTGTACTAAAGCCCAGATGAAAATCACACAAAATGCAAGGACACACTGCACTGCAGTGTCACAGCAGCTTTACAACGGCTTCTTAACATTCACTGCATTGTCAAAAACTGAAAATAAAATAAAGCAGGAATTCAGTAAGGTACATTTTAAAATAATGAAAAAATCAAATAAGATGAAGAAGAAAAAATGCTGAATAAATTAAATTGAATTTAGTTAGAAAAATGCACCATAGAAGTATTTTCATGAGTTGAAACTAAGTTGACTGTTGAAATCCACCATATCATGAAATATTTTCTCACAGTAGTGCCTTACTTCCATTCTCACTCCATCAGTGCTCACTCCCCTCCTCCCAGTCTCTCTTTTTCTTCATCCAGTGTGATGTGTGTGCATTACACTCACCTTGAGCTGTGCCGTTGGGTCCCCATGCCCAGCGTTTATTCCTGTTCTCCAGCTGCAAGCTACGCTCCAGTGATCTCCTCATTAGAGCTTCCAGACGCTCCTGTGTGTGCCGTTCCAGCACAGGAAAAACCAGACACTCACTTCACCAGTGGACATTTACACCAGCAACATCAGTACAACCACAATGGGTGCAGATATATGCACTGATAAAAGAAGGATCTTCATCTAAGCCACCCATAATTCCATGTGATTGCTTATAGTACACTACTGTTCAAAAGTTTGTGGTCAAGACTTTTATTTAATTTATTTACTTACTTACTTGAAAGAAAGTAATACTTTTATTCACCAAGTATGCATTAAACTGATCAAAAGGGGCAGTAAAGAAATGTATAATGTTACTAAATATTTCAATTTGTTCCTTTGAACTTTTGAATCCTGAAAAAAAAAGGTTTCCACAAAAATATTAAGCAGCACAAATGTTCGACATTGATTATAATGTCTACAAATAACTACTAACATCTCATTTAAGCTTCTATTTGTATTTGCTTTGCATCTATGAAAATGGTTGCAGCAACATTTGTTGAGTCCAGCATCACCTCCCCCACATGCCACTTTGTTCCTCTTTCGTTCTTTGCCCACTCCATTTCGGGATCAGCCTTTCCAAAATGAACATTGTTGTGAAAGCTGACTGTGTAGCAGATGAAGGCCGTGTTTAAGAAGAATAATGAATCCACAGTCCAGCAAGAGACAAGGATTAAAATAAAGTCTGATCTGATCCGGCCAAATCCCTCTGATTGGAGAAGTATCACAAGCCACGGCACCCAGTAAACAATCACAGGCTCATAACAGATAAATGAGTGTACAAGAATAGTGTCTGCCCTGTGGGTGGGTGATATTACACGGCGAGGCAGGAATTCATTGCCATAGATACAGTGCAATTGCTTAAAATGGCATTTCACACAACATAAAAAATTTAGATTTTTTTCTTTCGTAAATTCAGATGGTTTTGCATTGCACCATATGAATTTATTCAAAATACAGGCCTAATTGTATTCACAATACAGGCCTAAATGCCCTACAGCTATTGGAGATGAATTACAAAGAATATTTCAATTTATTGGCTGGACTGATTGATTACTTGAATGATTATCTAATTGTGTCCTGACACATCTGGCATATAAGTGCCATATGAGAAAATAGCATTTGAAAAGTCAAGGGAAGAATAGCATCAGTATCTGCTCTTTCATGACTCCTTGCTTGGACACTGAGTCCTAGGACAGGTGCATTTGACTATAGATCTCTGACCTTCTCCTCCTCTAACTGCTGTCTTCTCTTCTCCTCCACGGCTGCTCTGCGAAGCTCCTCCTTCTGTCTCTGCTCCTCCAGCCGCTTCCAGCGCTCCTCCACCGTCTTCTCATACTGCAGTTGTGCCCGCCTTTCTTTCTCCTTTATAGCTTGCTCCCGTGCAGCTGAGAGAGAGCGAGAGAAACTATTGACTTTATTTTGACTTGTTATGTAACAACATCATCAAACTCAAAGCTCATCATCATTGTTTCTGACAACTTCAGCAATTTTGGGGCTGTTCTCACAGGGAATGTCTATGTAAATATACACTAGACAACAGTTTTTCAGCACCTTTGGCAATTAGCATTGTGTATACATGTGTGAAGTAAAAAAAAAAAAAGTTCTGTGACCCTTGAGTTGCACTGCATCTCGCATCCTTTGAAAATCACCAAATCATGTGCCATGCAATGCACCACCACTACTGATATACAGTACATTTATTGACAAGCAATTGCAATTTTGATTAAAAAAACTATGGTCATTACTGCAATTCAAACAGTAAAGTGTGGCGCTAGTGATACCAAGATCATAGGTTCAATTTCCAAGAATGCATGGACTGATCAAATATAGACCTTTGATGCAATGTAAGCTGATTTAAATAAAAGAATTTGGCATGCATATATTAAACCTTCATCTCATAATCCTCAGAAATCTGAGAATCGCCCCTGTGAGTCACTTATTTGAATTCACAGCACCCACAGATTCAGAGACATGAACAGACACACTTACCCAAACCCCTCTCCCTCTCCTCGCGTCTCTCCTTGGCAAGTCTCATTCTATCATCTGTCTTCAAATAGCCCTCCATATCTTTAAGATAGAGACAGGGAAACATGAAAACAAGGGAAAAAACACACTTTATCTCTTTAGACATTTTTTTACACTGCTTAAGGTTTGAACTGTTTTTTAGACACATAGTCAGATGAGATCGAAGGCGTCTACTCAACACCAACAGAAAAGGTGGGACTTACATTGTTTACCTGCATGTGAGTTGGTATTGGCCGGATGGCGTGAAGGTGAAGCGTGCCCGTTGGTTTGAGTTTTCTTTTCTGTGACAGTGGGTGGGGTCAGAGCATCAGCTTTAGACAGAATGAAGGAGAAAATGATATGTCAGTGAAATTTAAAGTTCAGTCATTAGAACCCATTGTTAATTCTGCCATCAACTCCTTTTCAACAATATGACATCTGACCCTAAATCAATAATATAATATAATTGAATGAAATAAAAATACTATTTCCAAACATCTCTGCCACCCCAATTAACCATCTGCTACTGTCTGAACATATATATGTATATGTATGTATGTGTGTGTGTGTGTGTGTGTGTGTGCATGTTTATGTGGTTTATGAGGACACAAATTTGTATAATATCATGGGTATGACATAGGTATTACAACGAGAAGGTATGAGGACATTACATTTTCAGTGTCCCCGTAATTCAAAAGGCTTATAAATAATTCAGAATGAGTTTTTTTGCAAATCTATAAAATGCATAAAGTTTCCTGTAAGGGGTAGGTTTAGAGGTAGGGTTGGTGTAGGGCAATAGAATATACGGTCTGTACGGTATAAAAACCATTACGCCTATGGAGAGTCCCCATAAACCATAAAAACAAACCTGTGTGTGTGTGTGTATATATATACACACTTTTTTTTAATTAAATGTGTTTTTGCACATTAATGTAGGGTGGTCTTACTGTGTTTTATAGAAGGGCTGTCTTGGTTGGTTTTCTGGTAAATTGGTGATGCATGGCCATTGCTTTGAGGTCTCTTTTCCGGAGTTAAAGGTGATGTCATTACTTTTGTGACTGCTGAGAAAAAGGAACACACCAACAGAGATAAAAACTGGTTGAAATGGAAAGCTTCGGTGTTGAGAAGACCTTGACATACATAGTTGGCCTTGTTACTTAGAGATATTGTATCTGAGTTATTAAGACACACACTCACACACACACACATAAGTATATAAAGAGACAAAACAGAGCATTACAGAATTATTGTTGAACAAATTGAGGTAAACAAAGTGTTCATTTCTGTTCTGTCAAGGACAAAGAACAGACAATTGATTCATTCTGGACTGGATTATAAATCTGAAGCTATGACCTAGTTACTTCTGCTTCACCTATATGCTCAATCAGTCATTTCACAGACACATACACATAATAGAGTCAGACATTATATAATTTATCCACATTGATTTGCACCCACTAGAACACAAACACTCACTGAAATAAACAATCCACTGACAATCAATATATTAGGCAGATTAGTACAGAACAAATTTGCATTTTGTGCCTTGAAGGGCAAAGTGATCTCTAAAAATAAACTATAAAAAATGGTTCTTGACAGAGCTGTGCAAATGCATTGTCAGGTGTTCTTTTTATTTCAGTTTCCAACCTCCTTTCCTTCCTCTGCATGACGTGTCTTAAATAAATTGCTCACTCATGATGGTGTCCTTTGTCTGCCGTCTCTTTCCTCGTTTTCTTTCTCTCTGCTTCCCTAACTCTATTTCCAATACACACACATGCTCTGCTATAAGAAGCAGAGTGGACATAAAGCTGACGGAATATGTTTGAGCTCAATGTCATATAGTGTCACTACAACTAAAAATACTCATGCCACGTTCATGCAGAAAACTCCAGTGGATTTTGTTCTAGGTTCTCTGAGCGTCTAAAATACCATGAATAAATATCAATATCTGTATATACAGAGAGAGAGAAAGAGAAATCTTGAACTGATGTTGGTATTTTAACTGCTTACATTCAAACACTACCTGTCTGCCTAAATCAACATTTGCAGTGCCTTATTTTTGGTTACCAGGTCTTCTCATCCTGAGGCCGCAGTTAGAAGACCCCACTGAGGCCCATGTCACCCACTGTAGCTTTACTATAGATCTCTTCTTATACTGTACCACAACTCACCTGACAATAATAATACATACAATTTATTTTCAATCCTCTAAAGGTGTAAGTACTGATGTGATTTGAAATGCCAATGAAACAGCCATCACAGCAGCTAATCAAATTTCTTAATGCTTCTGGGTATGAATTTTATATAACTTTATCTTTATAATATAATATCCTTATATATCTGCTTTAGACTTTAGGTTTGGACAAGAACGGTATCAATAAAAATATTAGAGAATCTCTGGAAGGAAACCTTGAAGGAAATCATTTAGGAATCGAAATAATATTTAGGCTGACCCTACTTTGCTTATTTAGTTTATATTTATAAATATAATAATAATAACAACATAACAATAATAAAAAATATATATATTTCATTTGCACACGCACACACCTGTATATAGGAATAATTTTCATATTTACGCTACTATAAAACACACTTTTTCCTAAACTTGTCAAACGCATGTGTGCTACAATGTTCTGTCAAAATGTGTCAAAAATACAGGTGTGGTTTGCACAAACGTAACATGCAGTAGGACAAGCACAGTTCTGCAGATGCTGCTTATATCACACACACCGAAGCAGCCCCTGAGCCGAATGTAGCTCCCTCCATTGATTTTCCATTAAATTAATTTGGCAAATGGACGTGGTTTAGTCTAAACGGCTCTAATCTCATCAGAGTTTGACTTCATAGTGTTGGGCGGTGCTCGCCCTGTCATCTTTCGAGAACCTCCCATGCCATGAAAACACAACGCAGTACAGAAATAATGGACTTGCCCATCTGACGACGACTGGCGAACGAACAAACAATAAACCCCTGCACAGAGTCTGCAACAGACAGGCCAAACTAAAAAAAGTACGCGTAATAAATGAAAAGCCGATCTCGAAGTGCAGAAGGCCCGTTACGATGAAAACGCGTGATAAATCATGAGCTTTTAGCGGTTTTTGTCTGCCAGATCAGACAGCAGCTTTAAGCTTTTGAGAAGGAAATGAATCAACTGAGCACATCATTGTTCTTCATCAGCCCACTGTAAGCTACTGTGCATCATAAGCATGGAAAAATGAGTGTGTGCGCAAGTCGTTGTTCTGTCCAATACTAACTCTAACAAAACCCCGCAGGTACGTTTACTGAATTATTAACGGAATGCTACCTTTGCGCAAGTCGCTCACCTGTCGGTGTACTGGCAGCGGTGTTGACAGCGTTCTCCGCCATCTTCGTGGTCCACCGGCGGCTCTTCCAACCGCAATGTCACGGACAGCGCCGCAGCAAAACGCGACCCCCCAAAAACTCACGCCAAGAGAAACAGCATAGCCAGCTCCTTCCTGGACTGCCGCTGCGCTACCGGGACCCGATCTCAGCAGAATGCGCTCTGTGGCGCAGATTGTTAGGTTTGCAGTGACGAATCGATTGTGAGGGAAGTTAGTCTCGCGCGGCGGTCAGCTGTCCGGTAAAGAGAGCACTAGCGGTTGAGGAGTCCAGACAGAGAGGCTGGACAGCGCAGTAGTGCTGAAACACGGAGTGACGTCATCCACAGCGGCCCACGTCCACAACCCAAACTTGTCGAATTACACATTTAGGCGAACCAATTATTTAAGGAAAAAATATGTAATTAAAATCCAGTATAGGCTTAAATTAAGGCTTTCTATTTTTTTCGACAAAAGGTCTTTTCATTTCCGTTGAATATAACGTTTCCGTTTATGTATTACGTATTAGAGAGAGAGAGAAAGAGATTTGTGGCCCACACATATTATCAATGTTGAAAACTATACAGTGGGTACGGAAAGTATTCAGACCCCCTTAAATGTTTCACTCTTTGTTATATTGCAGTGCAGCCATTTGCTAAAATCATTTAAGTTAATTTTTTTTCCTCATTAATGTACACACAGCACCCCATATTGACAGAAAAACACAGAATTGTTGACATTTTTGCAGATTTATTAAAAAAGAAAAACTGAAATATCACATGGTCCTAAGTATTCAGACCCTTTGCTCAGTATTTAGTAGAAGCACCCTTTTGATCGAATACAGCCATGAGTCTTTTTGGGAAAGAGGCAACAAGTTTTTCACACCTGGATTTAGGGATCCTCTGCCATTCCTCCTTGCAGAGCCTCTCCAGTTCTGTCAGGTTGGATGGTAAACGTTGATGGACAGCCATTTTTAGGTCTCTCCAGAGATGCTCAATTGGGTTTAAGTCAGGGCTCTGGCTGGGCCATTCAAGAACAGTCACAGAGTTGTTGTGAAGCCACTCCTTCATTATTTTAGCTGTGTGCTTAGGGTCATTGTCTTGTTGGAAGATAAACCTTCGGCCCAGTCTGAGGTCCTGAGCACTCTGGAGAAAGTTTTCGTCCAGGATAACCCTGTACTTGGCCGCATTCATCTTTCCCTCGATTGCAACCAGTCGTCCTGTCCCTGCAGCTGAAAAACACCCCCACAGCATGATGCTGCCACCACCATGCTTCACTGTTGGGACTGTATTGGACAGGTGATGAGCAGTGCCTGGTTTTCTCCACACATACCGCTTAGAATTAAGGCCAAAAAGTTATATCTTGGTCTCATCAGACCAGAGAATCTTATTCAGGTGTTTTTTAGCAAACTCCATGCAGGCTTTCATGTGTCTTGCACTGAGGAGAGGCTTCCGTCGGGCCACTCTGCCATAAAGCCCCGACTGGTGGAGGGCTGCAGTGATGGTTGACTTTCTACAACTTTCTCCCATCTCCCAACTGCATCTCTGGAGCTCAGCCACAGTGATCTTTGGGTTCTTCTTTACCTCTCTCACCAAGGCTCTTCGCCCCCGATAGCTCAGTTTGGCCGGACGGCCAGCTCTAGGAAGGGTTCTGATCATCCCAAACGTCTTCCATTTAAGGAATGGAGGCCACTGTGCTCTTGGGAACCTTAAGTGCAGCAGAAACTTTTTTGTAACCTTGGCCAGATCTGTGCCTTGCCACAATTCTGTCTCTGAGCTCTTCAGGCAGTTCCTTTGACCTCATGATTCTCATTTGCTCTGACATGCACTGTGAGCTGTAAGGTCTTATATAGACAGGTGTGTGGCTTTCCAAATCAAGTCCAATCAGTATAATCAAACACAGCTAGACTCAAATGAAGGTGTAGAACCATCTCAAGGATGATCAGAAGAAATAGACAGCACCTGAGTTAAATATATGAGTGTCACAGCAAAGGGTCTGAATACTTAGGACCATGTGATATTGCAGTTTTGCTTTTTTAATAAATCTGCAAAAATGTCAACAATTCTGTGTTTTTCTGTCAATATGGGGTGCTGTGTGTACATTAATGAGGAAAAAAAATGAACTTAAATGATTTTAGCAAATGGCTGCAATATAACAAAGAGTGAAAAATTTAAGGGGGTCTGAATACTTTCCGT
>NW_015505331.1:614625-627099 GCF_001515645.1 Sinocyclocheilus grahami
AATAATACATACAATTTATTTTCAATCCTCTAAAGGTGTAAGTACTGATGTGATTTGAAATGCCAATGAAACAGCCATCACAGCAGCTAATCAAATTTCTTAATGCTTCTGGGTATGAATTTTATATAACTTTATCTTTATAATATAATATCCTTATATATCTGCTTTAGACTTTAGGTTTGGACAAGAACGGTATCAATAAAAATATTAGAGAATCTCTGGAAGGAAACCTTGAAGGAAATCATTTAGGAATCGAAATAATATTTAGGCTGACCCTACTTTGCTTATTTAGTTTATATTTATAAATATAATAATAATAACAACATAACATTAATAAAAAATATATATATTTCATTTGCACACGCACACACCTGTATATAGGAATAATTTTCATATTTACGCTACTATAAAACACTTTTTCCTAAACTTGTCAAACGCATGTGTGCTACGATGTTCTGTCAAAATGTGTCAAAAATACAGGTGTGGTTTGCACAAACGTAACATGCAGTAGGACAAGCACAGTTCTGCAGATGCTGCTTATATCACACACACCGAAGCAGCCCCTGAGCCGAATGTAGCTCCCTCCATTGATTTTCCATTAAATTAATTTGGCAAATGGACGTGGTTTAGTCTAAACGGCTCTAATCTCATCAGAGTTTGACTTCATAGTGTTGGGCGGTGCTCGTCCTGTCATCTTTCGAGAACCTCCCATGCCATGAAAACACAACGCAGTACAGAAATAATGGACTTGCCCATCTGACGACGACTGGCGAACGAACAAACAATAAACCCCTGCACAGAGTCTGCAACAGACAGGCCAAACTAAAAAAAAGTACGCGTAATAAATGAAAAGCCGATCTCGAAGTGCAGAAGGCCCGTTACGATGAAAACGCGTGATAAATCATGAGCTTTTAGCGGTTTTTGTCTGCCAGATCAGACAGCAGCTTTAAGCTTTTGAGAAGGAAATGAATCAACTGAGCACATCATTGTTCTTCATCAGCCCACTGTAAGCTACTGTGCATCATAAGCATGGAAAAATGAGTGTGTGCGCAAGTCGTTGTTCTGTCCAATACTAACTCTAACAAAACCCCGCAGGTACGTTTACTGAATTATTAACGGAATGCTACCTTTGCGCAAGTCGCTCACCTGTCGGTGTACTGGCAGCGGTGTTGACAGCGTTCTCCGCCATCTTCGTGGTCCACCGGCGGCTCTTCCAACCGCAATGTCACGGACAGCGCCGCAGCAAAACGCGACCCCCCAAAAACTCACGCCAAGAGAAACAGCATAGCCAGCTCCTTCCTGGACTGCCGCTGCGCTACCGGGACCCGATCTCAGCAGAATGCGCTCTGTGGCGCAGATTGTTAGGTTTGCAGTGACGAATCGATTGTGAGGGAAGTTAGTCTCGCGCGGCGGTCAGCTGTCCGGTAAAGAGAGCACTAGCGGTTGAGGAGTCCAGACAGAGAGGCTGGACAGCGCAGTAGTGCTGAAACACGGAGTGACGTCATCCACAGCGGCCCACGTCCACAACCCAAACTTGTCGAATTACACATTTAGGCGAACCAATTATTTAAGGAAAAAATATGTAATTAAAATCCAGTATAGGCTTAAATTAAGGCTTTCTATTTTTTTCGACAAAAGGTCTTTTCATTTCCGTTGAATATAACGTTTCCGTTTATGTATTACGTATTAGAGAGAGAGAGAAAGAGATTTGTGGCCCACACATATTATCAATGTTGAATCTAAAAAAAAATTCTACACAGAATTAGAAAACCTCTAATACTTATAGAGACTATTACCATTTTTAACCAGAATTTGTACACCTCAAGGTCAAGGACAGAAACGTCTACCAAAGGTTATGAATGTATGGTTTGTAAACAATTCATTATCAGGAAACAAAGAAATTGCCAACTCGTAGGCAACACTGCTAAATAGTGGACAAAACAGGTCACTGCTACTTCCATTCCGTACAAACCGAGAGGACAACAACAAAAATAAAAATATATTTTTTTATTTCAGGCACACCAGAAATGCATGCAAATGCCATGAGGAAGAGACCGTGTAAAGGGAGAAAATAAAATACAAGAAATAATATACAAGAGATCAAATTCAGTGTACACCTCAAGGTCAAGGACAGAAACGTCTACCAAAGGTTATGAATGTATGGTTTGTAAACAATTCATTATCAGGAAACAAAGAAATTGCCAACTCGTAGGCAACACTGCAAAATAGTGGACAAAACAGGTCACTGCTACTTCCATTCCGTACAAACCGAGAGGACAACAACAAAAATAAAAATATATATTTTTATTTCAGGCACAGCAGAAATGCATGCAAATGCCATGAGGAAGAGACAGTGTAAAGTGAGAAAATAAAATACAAGAAATAATATACAAGAGATCAAATTCAATCCAAACAGATAAAAGGCTCGACCTTTTATTGTAAATTCTGGATTTCTTTGCATTTTAAATTCCACCACATACAGTGGAATACAATATAAATACTTTAAAATCGTAACAAAACTATGCAGTCTATCTTGTGTGGTTGTCATTAAATGTGAAAGAGAGCGATTTGTGTGACAGAATGCTCGGAGAAGGCTTGTAGTGAAATTAGGTGGTGGAGAGAGAAACAGATAAGCAATAAGCCTCTGAGTGTTTCTCTGAAGGCCATTGCAGTAGGATATTGGGCACCAGTTATGCCCAAGTTGCAATTTTTCCCCAACAAGGAAGTTTTCTCTCCTCTCAGAGTAAACAATATAACCCACCAGCAGTCCCGACTCAGATCTGTGGGAGAGGACAGAAATGAACACAAACACATCAAGGTATAGGTTCTCCCAAACACTTCAGTATGTTGTTTTAACCTTAAAAGAGACGCTTGGGGGACCAGATCAGTCAGACACAGTTAAAACATTCCGTTTCCTTAAAGTTACTGCTTATGCTTAATAGATCAATAATGCATATCTTCACTACCATTCAAAGGTTTGGGGTCAATAAGACTTTTAATGTTTCTTAATGTTGTCAAAGACTCTTATGCTGTACAATGCTACATTAAATTGATTTTAAAAAATGCAGTAAAAACAGTAATATTGCTAAATATTATTACAATTTAAAATGTTTTTTAAAACCGAATTTTCAGCAGCCATTACTCCAGTTTTTAGTGTCACATGATCCTTCAGAAATCATTCTAATATACTGATTTGGTGCTCAAAAAACATTCCTCTTCTTATTATTATTATTATCATTATCAACGCTGAAAGCAGTTATGCCTCTTAATATTTTTGTGAAAACGGTGATCAATTTTTTTCTGGATTTTATAAAGTAGGAATCTTTTGTAACATTATACATTTCTTTACTGTCACTGTGCAATTTAATGTGTCCTTGCTGAATAGAAGTATTAATTTCTTGAAGTATTAATAAAAACAAAAAACTAAACTAACTCACCCAAACTTTTGAATATTAGTGTATATCAGTTTTATAGTACAGTAGAAATAACTATACAGGCAATAGAAATTATATAGATAGATATAGATTCCAGCACTTCGATATTTGTAACTTATATAAGAAAAAGTAATTATCAAAACAATCAAACACTTACGTCATCAATGTCCTAATCTTCACTCCCAATATCATCAAACTGAATCTCATCATCATCTCCAGGTCCAAATGTGTCAGTTTCATTGATTTTAGCTGCAGGAAAGAAATAAGAGTCTTTACTTGCATACATCTACATCATCTGACACTTACAATTGTGGGTGATTTGTTTTAGTACCATGACATTTCCATAAAACAGAAGTCAGAAACTGAGTAAAGCCAGTTTGAGACTCACCGTGTTCTGGAAGCTCTCCGTAGGCTTTAAGACTGCGGGCCTCATCTGCATTGAACTTTAAAATGACATCTGCTTTGGTATTCTGTCAAACACATTCAAAAATTCAAAAACTTAAATTTAAAACAAAAAAAACAACAATTGATAAATTACCAAAAAAATCCTACCTGATAATCTCTAAGACCAACAAGGATTATGTCAGATGTGTTGATCCAAACCTAAAGGAGAATGACAATCTGTTTATTACTTGGGCTAGAAAAAAAGTTAAAAAAAACAAGCAGAAATAAGAGAGATAAAATGAGTGAAATTATCAATAACATACAACCATAGAAATATGACAGTCATTCAGATCCATAAACCTTACAGATGAGGGTTATAATCAACATTATCATACCTTTTTCCGGAGCTTTCCTCGAATGTGGCAGAGCCGCTTGACCCCATCAAAGCACATGGCCTCTAGCCGTCCATTTCCCAGCATTTTTATCACCTGAGCATATTCTAGCACAAGACAAGACAAGGGCAATTCTTGGAACTGAAGATCATCATCATCATCATCATCATCATCATCACACACACACTACAGTTCAAACATTTGGGCTCAATAATATTTAATGTTTTTGGAAGAACCAATCAAAAATAAAGCAGAAACAGTAATATTATTACAATTTAAAGTAAATGTTTTCTATTTGAATATATTTTTAAATGTAATTAAATTCTGTGATGCAAAGCTGAATTTTCAGCAGCCTTTACGCCAGTCTTCAGTGTCACATGATCCTTCAGAAATCATTCTAATATGCTGATTTGCTGCTCAAGTAATAGGTGTCTTAGATAAGACAGACATACAAAATGTGCAGAGCAGTGAGGCCCACTGAGAACCACTGATTTAATGCATCCTTGCTGAATAAACATAAAATTAAAAAAACACCCCAAACCATTGTGCAAAAGTGATGTGGTGAAAATGATCATTTATTTGCACATATACAGACCGGCCAAACTATTTCAACTACTTACCCTGGCCATCATCCTTGAAAACCAGCTCTCTCTTCTCTGACTCGTTCTCGTTCTTACCACGCCGCCGGTTTTTTCCTCCTTTACCTAAAGAAATTAAATAAGGACTCTTAATTACCTTGAATGTAATAAACAGATATTAAACCTTCTCATTTATTTCAGTTCCTTCTCTCATCCATGATATCACCTTTTCTAAAAGCTACAATCCAAAATGCTCAATTAAATTAAATTCAAATGAAAAATATTCCAATAGACACTTGTACAACCATTTACAGACACGTGACACACTGTACATGTAGTAAAAGGGATATAGGGATAGGGGCTGATAGGGATTCATTTTATCTCCAAATATTCACTTTAACTCTATAAAGCCTACTGTATCGTATTTCATGCAAGAATTATGCATTCCTTTTGCCCTCTGACTGATAGTTTATACTTTTTTAGTAAAAGGCCTTTTAGTATAATTCTAAATATGTCCCCCTCCAGGTTGTGGTACATATGTCTTTTTGCTACGAAAACTTAAAACACAAATAACTTATGTTTGATGAACATTTACTGAACTGAAGCAACTTAGGTTTACTTGATGATCCAGCTACAGGCTTTTAAATAATAAATACATACACACACATATACATACAGTGGTGTGAAAAAGTGTTGGCCCCCTTCCTGATTTCTTTGCATGTTTGTCACACTTTAATGTTTCAGATCATCAAACAAATTTAAATATGAGAAATTGAACTCAGGTGTGATAAACCACAGGTTTAACAGGGGGGCAAACACTTCTTCACACAGGGCCATGTAGTTTTGGATTTTGTTTTCCCTTAATAATAAAAACCTTCATTTAAAAACGGCATGTTGTGTTTACTTGTGTTATCTTTGACTAATATTTAAATTTGTTTGATGATCTGAAACATTAAAAATGTGACAAACATGCAAAAAAATAAGAAATCAGGAAGGGGGCCAACACTTTTTCACACCACTGTATATACATACACACACACACACACATATACATATATATATACATACATACTTTTTTTTTTACTTGACAAAATTGGGTTTATTTGTACATCTCTCAATCATTTAATTGCATTACTTTATATTTTGCCGTTACAATAAAAATTAAACTACAGAGCTTTGATCATAAAATTAATAATTAAATATCACTTTTCTAAGACATTATGTGATTACATTACAAGCTATCAGTATTTCACCAAATCGCATATTTTTGCTCAGCTTGGGCCTCTGAATATTTTTTTCATCCTCGATATCACACTACATCGTGGTTTGGCTGAAAGCAGCGCTTGTGCTGGTCTCGTTGCCGCCGCGTTGCTCGCAAAGGCCGGGGGTGTCAGCGCGAGAGCGAGGCTGAATTCAGCTCCGTTAACAACTGACTAAACAATAAAGGTGATTATATCTCCCTTACCTTTATTCTTTGGCATGTTCGGATTACAAATACTGCTGTCTTTGTTCAGTGATGTCGTATAACAAAGTATTCGAATAAAGAAATGTTAAATTTCAAGGAGGATGTCAAATAATTCCTCTCCCTTTTTTTGAAGACTTCCCCTTCAGCAATAATCTACGCCTGCGCAAAACCTGATTTTACATAAAAACTTTATTTATAGTCTCAAAGACACAATTTCATTGGAATACAAAGCGCCAGAACATGTTCATTGAGGACAATACATTTTCAAGGTTTCAATGCTGATGAGTAATTCTAAGAAAAACAAAAAACTGTTTTGCAAGGTTTATTTGACTTGTCAGTATCGATATATCGATACTTTGGATCGATACGCCCATCCCTAATACAAAGCGCCAGAACATGTTCATTGAGGACAATACATTTTCAAGGTTTCAATGCTGATGAGTAATTCTAAGAAAAACAAAAAACTGTTTTGCAAGGTTTATTTGACTTAATCAGACACATTAATTTTAACCCAGGAATAAAAACCTGCTCTCCCAAGTACAAATGTGCTGGGGGGAAAAACACATGGCCAGTGATATATAATAGAGGCCAGGAGAGACCACTAGGACATATTTCTCACTTGCACTGTGATTATTAAAATACAGCAGCAACAATAAAAAAAGAAGAGTTTGACTAATTCATGTAAATTAATTCCAGAACAAGAGGACACCGCCTGTGGCCAGACTCTCACCAAACATGTAGCCTCACATACAGTCATACATATACAGTAACATTAAAAAAAAAAACAGTTCATCGCCCGGTATAAAAATAATACAATCTGAATAGTCTTTCAAATTATGATTGAGAAAATTGGAACAATCTTGGTTAATATAGCCTGCATATTTCCCTTTAATTTCATGAAGAGAATGAACATGCCAGACTCTCACCAAACATGTAGCCTCACATACAGTCATACATATACAGTAACATTAAAAAAAAAAAAACAGTTCATCGCCCGGTATAAAAATAATACAATCTGAATAGTCTTTCAAATTATGATTGAGAAAATTGGAACAATCTTGGTTAATATAGCCTGCATATTTCCCTTTAATTTCATGAAGAGAATGAACAAAGAAATACAAAAAGTGGAGTGTTACGAATCACTTTAGAGTAAGACAGCAGTATACTGGTCATTCCCAGTAAAAACTAAAACAAAAACACCTGCCATTATATATCCATATAACGTCAGCTCCTATGTAATGTTACCATATTCATTATGAAAGATACAGCATACAAGGGGTCTTATACAAGTTCTGATGATTAGCTCTTATATGAAGGGTATTGGTCTTTGATGGATGAGGTCACTATTTGGATTGCTTTTTTTGCTAATCAAATGCCCTTTAAGACACATGTGCATGACAAAGTGTTTTTGGACCACTTTGCCCAATTAAAACACTATATCAACACAAAATACTTGGTTTGTGATAAACACACTACATTTCTAGGGACATACAATGATGATTGTACGTTTACTTGCATAGTTCTCTTTGATTTCACAAATGGTTTCAACACTGCACCATGTTTAAACACCATCTGAAGTTGCATATAGTGGCATTACTGACTGGCAGCTCTTTCTTTTAAAAGGAAATGAGTAGGCCATTTCAGCATGTGAGGTCTGTCTTGAAGAGGATGGGAACAGCTATGATCAGATAATGACGCTAGCAATAGTACAGTTCCATGCAGTCGCCAGATATGGCATCATTACCACACAATACAGAAAACAAACGGTGTATCACAGTCTCTTAACATCATACACCATATCTCTACACAGACTGACGGAAATACTTTTATATTCATATATAATTCCATACGAAGTACATTTCAAGGGTATTTTCATAAAACAATTGTACATGAACTTAATATTCTCCTAAGAGCTTTCTATAATATTTTACATGATGAAGTAGCGATGATGAATGACAAGAACTAAAAAAAAAAAAGTGTTGTTTTTTTTGGTTTGGGCTGCCATTCCATGACGACAGTAGTTTAGGGTTAGATCTGAGTGGTCACAGGGCAGTAGAGGTCAGCTTTTTGACACCACGGCGCTGAGCGAGTGTGGAGCAACCCACGGGCTCCAGTACAGCAGAAACATTTCTGTTTAAGGCTGAATAGGTGGCTGCCATTGCTCCCTGTGATAAAAGGGAAAAATATTAATAAGAATATAGTCAAACATAAGCATTAAGTATTATAATGATAATGATAATGCAGGAATGTTGAGCTGACAAGGAAACCCATGATTCAGTTTCAGAACCATTTGTTAGATTCACATTTGAAACTGTTATTGCAAAGCAAACCTTCACTAGATGAGGCGCATCATGGCGGTTGAGTTGGTATTTTGGTAGCTGGTCCTTGTTGACTATCCATGGGTGACGAAGAACTTGAGCAGCAGTCAATCTCTTATGAGGATCAACATGAAGCATCTTTGATACCAGGTCCTGTCATCAAAAAGGTTAGAAGATTATACATCAAATACTGTACATAGATCGATTAGGCTAAGGAAGTGTTGTAAACAAAAGGAGAGCCTTCAACCTTAGCCTCAAACGATACAGAATTCCAGTATCCTCCAGACAGGGAGAATTTCCCACTGCCGATCCGAGTCAGAATCTCTTCCGGCGTATCTTCCGGGCCATTAGCAAATGGAGTGAACCTGAAGGATGGATACGAGTGGTGAGTTTTCAAACTGACATGAATATTGTTTTTGAACTAAATCATGCTACATCATCCATACGCAACATTAACTGTATTAAGAAAATTGCATGCAGAAAGTCTGACTTGTATTGTGTGTTAATTTACCCTGTAAGCATGGTATAAAGGAGAACTCCAAGACTCCAGATATCACAAGCTGCATCATAGCCTTGCTTCTTCAGGACCTGAGTGGGTAACACAAACATAAATAATAACAAGAGTGTTGAAAATAACTTACAAAAATATAATAGATCTAGACTCTCATCTAAAACAAATCAACAGGTACCTCTGGAGCAACAAAGTTAGCAGTGTAGCATGGTGTCATCAGCAGTCCATTTTCTGCTCTGAGTTGTTTGGCAAAACCAAAATCACAGATCCTGATTGATTCTGGGTTGCCCGATTCATCCACATACAGTATATTACTGGGCTTTAGGTCTCTGTGTACTACCTGCAACCACAGTGCCAATCTATTAGCCATAATAAATATACATTATAAACATACAACCCATACAAGTTTGAATGGGTTGTAAAAGTGATGGTGCATGACTTTTAAAGGATTAGTTCAATTCCAGAATAAAAATTTCCTGATAATTTACTCACCCCCATGTCATCCAAGATGTTCATGTCTTTCTGTCTTCAGTCGCAAAGAAATTAAGGTCTTTGAGGAAAACATTCCAGGATTTTTCTCCACATAATGGACTTAAATGGTGGCCAAAGGGTTGAAGGTCTAATCTGGTTTCAAGCAGTTTCAATGCAGCTTCAAAGGGCTCTTCATGATCCCAGCTGAGGAATAAGGGTCTTATCTAGTGAAACGATTGGTCATTTTCTAAAATAAATTAAAATGTATATACTGTTTAACCACAAATGCACGTCTTGCACTAGCTCTGTGATGCAAATCCGCAAATTCAAGCATTACATAATCACGTTGCAAAGGTCATGTGCGGTTAGCTCTCTGTCTGTGTACTCCAGATCAAAAAGGTAGGGTAGGGTGAAAAACTCCATCTGGTTTTTACCTTTTTTTTTGTAAAGGGCATTTGACTTTTTTTGCGCATTGGCTTTGTAAACACAGGGTTGGTACTTCTGCCTACGTCACACGTGACCTTTCCAATGTGACTACGTAAGAAGTCGAGCTAGTGCAAGACGCATTTGTGGTTAAAAAGTATATATATACACTTTTTTATTTTTATTTTTTAAGAAAATTACACATCGTTTCACTAGATAAGAGCTGGGATTACTCAGCTGGGATCGTGTAGAGCTCTTTGAAGCTGCATTGAAACTGCAATTTAGACCTTCAGCCTGTTAGCCACCACTGAAGTCCATTATATCGAGAAAAATCCTAGAATGTTTTCCTCAAAAACCTTAGTTTGTTTGCGACTAAAGAAAAAAAGACAAACATCTTGAATGACATGGGGTTAGTAAATTATCAGGAATCATTTATTCTGGAAGTGAGCTAATCCTTTAAGGCATACTAAAAGAATATTTAAATGGTCTAACAGTGTATTTATTTATCCTGGCTAAATTAAATAATCAGTAATGTTTGCTGTGTGTGAATGTGTGTGAGAATGCTCATACCCCTTGGGCATGCAGATATTCAACAGTCTTTGTAATGGTGTGCAGGACAGCACTGGCCTCTCTCTCAGAGAAAAACTTTTGTTGGAGGATTTTATCCAGTAGTTCTCCGCCTTTCAACAACTCTGTGACCAGGTACACCGACAGCCCATCATCAAACACCTATAAACACACAAAGACTCAGAATAACGGGAGACAACACCTGGGACATTCCCGTTCTAAGTGATCTACAGGCACACAAACAAACATCACTCACATCTTTCAGAGTGATGATGTTGGGATGTTGTCCATAACGCAGCAGAATCTCAACCTCCTCTGCTGGATCTCTCCTATCCTTACTGATAATCTGCAATCCAATCAGAACCATTGAGACTAAATGCAGCCTTGGTGAATCTTTTACAATCGTACCGCCCCTAAAGTTTGAACGTTGCTGCATACATATTGAAAAACCAATTAATATATTAATACACCTCTTTTACAACTTAGCAATTAGACATAGCAATTAGAACTGCCAACACACCTTTCTATAAAACTATAAGCACCATAAAGATATCAGTAACAACACAGATGTAGAGGTCTATTTACCTTGACTGCATAGTCCACGCCTGTGCTCTTTTGCACACAGCGCTTGCAGATGGAATAGGAGCCCATGCCAATGTCTTCTTTAACATCATATACATCTGTGAACTGAAGCGTGCTCCGGTGGGGTTGCTGTATAACATACATGCATACACTTTATTCCCATGTGTACTGATATTGCAGGTGTGAGAGAGGAGGAGTGTGTGAATGATGCAAGGATACCTGCAGTATGCTGCTCATGTTGAGGTTGCTCTGAATGGG
Organism: Sinocyclocheilus grahami; assembly: GCF_001515645.1. Classification (NCBI taxonomy): domain Eukaryota; kingdom Metazoa; phylum Chordata; class Actinopteri; order Cypriniformes; family Cyprinidae; genus Sinocyclocheilus; species Sinocyclocheilus grahami. Next base: position 626,009 of record NW_015505331.1, read on the forward strand.
CGGCTGGCTCTCCTCTTCTACTCCAGAGGCAACAAAGCTAAACCCTCGGAAGAGCTGATGGGCATTGGCACTTGGAGGGACACCAGGAGAATCTGGGTCAAAAGAAAAAGTAAAGTGAGTACCAACAGATTATTGTGATTAGAAATGCATCTACTGTTAGGGAAAGTGAATATTGGCATTACATACCTCGTGGGGTTTTGGCAGTGAACTCTGAGTCAAAGTACAATGTGTCATCTGGCCTCTGGATGACTGGTTTAAAGGGAGGATACATTTCCTTTCTATATAATTTCTAGAGAGAAAAAATACTAAATTATTATTATTTTTTTTTAATTAAAGCCATAAAAATTAGGAGTGCACTGATATTACAATTAAGGCTGATACTGATAAGCCAATAATTATTTTCATGCTATAACTGTTAAAGGGGTCATATGATGTTGCTAAAAAGAACATTAATTTGTGTATTTGGTGTAATGAAATGTGTTTATGCTGTTTAAGGTTAAAAAAACACATTATTTTCCACATACTGTACATTATTGTTTCTCCTCTATGCCCCGCCTTTCTGAAACGCGTCGATTTTTACAAAGCTCATCGGTCTGAAAAGCGAGGTGTGTTCTGATTGGCCAGCTATCCAGTGCATTGTGATTGGCCGAATACCTCAAGCATGTGACGGAAATGTTACGCCCCTTACCATATTGTGATGCTCTGTCCGGCCAGAGTGACGAGACAAAAACATTAAAACCCATTATAAACGAGGCATTTGTTGCATCCAGTGGGGACATAATTACGGATTATAATGATTACACTGTCTTTTTACGCGTTGCATCGTGCCGCGTGAACATAAAACCAAGTCTGCATTTGTGATCGGAGAAATGACAAACTACAAACGCCACTCTACACAGCTCAAAACTCGCATTTGAATCGTCAGTGGCAAATTCTTTAATTATAAAAACACTTACTTACAGTCTGTGAGTCAGAACAGCCGGCATTGTAGTCTACTCTCCCAGGATCAGGAAACAGTCCTCCATTAAATGCGCTGGACACATCTGAATATTTGGGTTAAACTCTTCTGGAACAGTGTTGTAAATACAACT
>NW_015505331.1:627115-659994 GCF_001515645.1 Sinocyclocheilus grahami
AAGTTGATGTATTTCCTCAGCGACCAGCACGGATCAGCTCCAGGCATGACGAAGCGGATATCGTCCTCTTTTGGAAGGCCAAACAAAGTAGTTTCTCTTTCACAACGAAACACACAGCGCCTTCACAACATGGTGGCGGCGGCAGCAACAATACTACAGTGAGAATAATACTTACGCCTTCTTTCTTTACGTGAACATTTGGACGGCGTTATGCAAATCTTCCCACATCGTGACATAGACATGTGGGGGCGTGTTAGAGCGAGCCGTTTTAGGTAGGTGTGGTTGACTCTTAACTTTTATAAAGAATATCTCTTTGGATTTGAGACTTTAGTCTTTGCAACTTTACAGGTCTTCTTTATGAACCAAGAGCTTGTAACACTCCAAAGAGAAAGGAAAAATTGAAATCGCATCATATGACCCCTTTAAATAGTAAATATTGAAATTCTATACTATTTTGTCTAAATAAATAAAAAATATAACATTAAAATCGTTTTCAGTTTAGGCATCACAACATTATAAAGTACAGTATGAAAACTGGATATTCATTTTGATTTTACTAAATTATAAATGCTTTAAAGATTAACTTTGTGAACAGTTGATGACAGCAGGTAATCTAAATGTAAAAATAGAGGAAACGCACATGCGCAATTAGATATCCATATACATAATATTGACTAAGACGGATAGATGAAAAATCCTATAATCATAGGGGCAGCATGAGGATGATTAGATGATGATTTTTTATTTTTTTTTTTATAATTAAATAATATTATTATTCATACATTTTTCTTAAAAACTTACATTCCAGTCAATGGTGCTGAAGAATGAATGTCTTTTGATCTCTTCTACTCCATCAGGCCCAGCTCCTGAAATTCCAACCCCAACATTCAATGAACAGACACAAATTCACTCAGCATGAACAACCTGGGGCCGGATTCACGAAAATCTTCTTAAGAAATAAATTGAGAAATTTCTTAAGATAAATTCCATGAAGTTCATAAGAATGTTCTTAAGTGCAATTCTTGAAGAATTCTTAACAAGTTCTCAAATATATTCTTAAGAACATCTTAATTTTTTTCTTAAGAAGAAAATAACAGTCGTTATCAGAGTGAATACATGACGCACTGATAAACTCACACTTTATTGTCTTTTTGCGCTTCCTGCAGATTACCTTAATAAATCTTAATAAGAACGCACATTATTTTCATCGCGAGTTTGACTGGCACTCAGCTTCACGTGTTTAATGCGCCGTGTTTTTGAACAGTTACTTTTAAAATAGCCTGTCTCAAGCTGCAGCGATATGTTTAATTCATTTTTGTGCTGTGTTTTGGGCTCTCATTCGAGTGAGCTGCTACAGCAAACGCGTCCTGCGCATTCATGTGCGCTGAATACTGCCAAAGATTATGTCGTATTTATAAGCTAAAATTAAAAGCGTTCAATTAAAGCTCCCTATCTGACTAATTTTAGAGTTGCTACTGTGTTTTGAAGTCAGCAAAAAGTAGCGTCACACATAGGCTAATCATGACTCATGACCGATCATTGTTTACATTATCAGTCATTGCTGTCACTTCAGAAAACTCGAGCACATCCCTATTAATAGTCTTACTATGAATTATATGTAGCTAGTGTTGTTGTAATGCTTAAATATAACAATTTATTTGAAATAACCCAATAAATTAATTAAATCATTATTACAGTTTGGGATTTAAGACAGAAATTTAGGGCTGTCCTAAATTTAAGAAGTTATTTACGATGATTTTTAAGAAGATTCTTTTCAAGAATTTGAATTCTCCTCAAGTTTTGTCTTAAGAACAATCTTAAGAAAAAAGATAAGAATATTCTTAAAATGAATTTTTGGGAATACAACATATTCTTAACTTTTTTCTTAAGTTAAAAATAAGAAGAAAATGGCAGTTAAGAAGAAGTTTCTTTTTAAGAACATTTCATGAATCCGGCCCCGGTTCTGGAAAACTAGTTGAAAATGAGCTTTCCTCACCCAAGCGGTTGCAGGGATTCCTCTTGAACAGATTGCGGAGCAGAGATTGGGCCTCTGAGCTAAGAAACTGGGGCATACCCAGCTTTGCCCTAGAGACACAGAAACCAATGTCAGTGCAAAGACTCCGTTATGAAGATCAGTATTTTGAGTATTTTGACTCACTTTAAGATCATTGTCATGGTCTCTTTTCGATCTTTCCCTTGGAATGGAAGCGTTCCAGTCAGCATTTCAAACTGATGAGTTAGAAATACATAATCACTGCACTGTAACACAAATATTACAATATACAAATATCACGTTAACCCTCTTACCATTAGCACACCGTAGGACCACCAATCAGCACTGTGAGTGTGACCTCTGCGGTTGACAACCTCTGGAGCCATATATTCCACCGTACCACAGAACGAATATGCCTTGTTCTCATGATCAATGGACTCTTTACTCAACCCAAAGTCTTAAAAACACAAAGACACAACAAATCGAATACATACTAACACCTATCATTGTGAGATTCTCACAAAATGTTCAAAAAGAACAAGTCTTAAACTACAACTTGAGTTCATTCAAGATTGTTATATACCATGTTATCATTATTAGTGATAAAACACATACCTGTAAGTTTGATGTGTCCATCATTATCCAAAAGAATACTGAAAGAAATTCACATTTAGTTCACTTATGAAAATGTGCACTGCATTGGGTTAGTCAAAGTGTGATTATCTAATATGTAGAAATCAGTTAAAATATTTTTACTAGTAACTAATGTGTTCCCAAACATGTAGTTACTATGCACTTTGCTGTTGAACTTTGAGCCAACACACCTCACATTTTACTTAATACGTGGGTGAGAAGCATACTTTTCTGGTTTGAGATCTCTGTAGATGATTCCCAGTCCATGTAAATGGTTCAAGGCCAAAGCCAGCTCTGCAAGGTAGAACTTTACATCTTCCTCTGTAAACATCACCTACATAAAGACATGAAAGAGAAGTAAAATAATTAGCTGAACTTCATCTATTCTTACACAAGAATCAATAACATTTTTAATATATATATAAAATTAGAGAACTAATTGTTTTAAATTGTAATAATATTTCAAGGTATTACTGTTTTAACTGTAGGTTTAATTACATAAATGCAGCCTCGGTGAGCATATGAGACTTCTTTCAAAAAAATTTTTTTAATCTTAAACAGTAGTGTATGTGTTGGATTTATCTGTCCTTAGACACGTAGTTCACCTCTTTGGACAGGCGAGTGAAGAGATCTCCTCCTCTGAGAAAGTCCAGAATCAGATAGAGTTTGCCTTCTGTCTGAAACGCTGAGGAATCAAAATTAAAGTTCAAGAGAAGTGCACAACCATGAAGTGTAAGAATCTGATTGGTGATGGGATGTCAGTAACTCACCATAGTGCAGTTTAACAATAAAAGGATGATTGACCTCAACTAGGATGTCTCTCTCCATCTTTGTACGCACTCGATCTCGTACTGAAACCACACATACCCAAACAAAACAAAAAGTTAGAAAAACGTCCTTTTTCAGTTTGTACAAGTTCAATAATAATGCACTGGCAGCAAATATTTTTAAAGAAAATGCCAACACATAAAACACACCTTTCAGCGTAGCTTTCTTTAGCACTTTCATAGCATAGAGCTGTCCTGCATCGGGCCCAATTATCTTCTTGACCAGAAACACCTTCAGAAACACAACCCGTTATTTATTAAAAACCAACAGAATGATTCTTCTGCATGTAAACACAATAATAAAAACGAATCATGTTCTCATATCTGAGCAGTTCACCTTGCCAAAAGAGCCCTGGCCCAGCACCTTGCAGAGTTCAAACTGTCGTGTGTCTGCCTTTTCCGAGCCTTCCTTGACATGGTGAGTGATGCTGATTTCCTTGACCAAGCCTTCATCCTATGAAGGAGACATTCGATGTATGAGGATGCTTGTGTTGTGTCATCACCAAAACATGCAATACAACACCAAACCAGCATTCACAGAACACGTCTCTTCTTCTGTCCTTTTAAAAACAGTCATCACAGCAGTGTAACTTAAAAAAAAATAAAAATCAATACAAAAAACAATTGGCAAAACACACCATCACTTCAACACATCAATACAAACTCATGCCCAAAAAAGGTCTGAGAGTCAAGCAAACACACACACACAGTGAGAGAGGATGTTAAATAGAAGCCTGGATAGATGTTGTCTCTGCAGAGGAGCAGCGTGCCAAAGCCTGTAGGAGGAGAGAGAGAATAAACACCACAAACAAGCAGCAGAGGGTATAAACCAGGCCCATCTGAATAACTGAATAAATAACTGACCGAATACCCACATCTGAGCAGAAGACGAGTGTAAAAGTGCTGTCAGGATCATCCAACTTTGGACGCTAAAATAATAATATGTATTAGATCGAGCTAAGAGTTCAAAACTCAAATTCATCTCATTTATCTCCTCCTTCTTCCCCTCCCTTTCTCTCTCTTATAACATAGTTGAATGGAAAACAGGGTGGTAGTGACTTAAAATCTAGTCATACACACAGAGTTTGATCAATAAATCACACACACCAGTCTGCCAATATGAATAAGACTGAATGGTGGATGATATCTGATATTCTATTGATGGTGGAAAAAGACCACAGACGTCAATATCAACCACAGAGGTCAAAATAGGCATAATAGTTAGAAGCTCATCAAATGACAGAAAATGTCATTTGTTTTATAAACATGGAAGTCAAACACGGTAGTTTTATTGAGAGTATACAGATAAACTCTGTTAGCTGTTAATACATCATGCATGTTAGCATGGCTGTAACACTGTATTGACCAATTAGCATCCAGGACCAAAATTATCCATTTCAAAATTTCCCTGTGCCAAAAAAGCGGGCACAGCACTTCTGAAGTGGAATTTGGGTGTTTTTGCACAGACTGTGTAATGCTGCTCAGAGGTTGCATAAATGCGTTTACACAGCCATATACAACTGTATATTTTGATACGGAGGTGGGTCACAGCAGGAATAATTCAGTTTGGCTTTGTGCAGCATTGTGTTTTTACAGTGAATTAGAGCAAGAACAGAGCAGCCTTGACTTGCCTGTGTAAAGATGCATTAAAGGAATAGTTCACCCAAAAATGAAAATTTGATGTTTATCTGCTCACCCCCAGGGCATCCAAGATGTAGGTGACATTGTTTCTTCAGTAGAACACAAACGAAGATTTTTAACTCAAAACATTGCAGTCTGTCAGTCATATAATGAAGGTGAATAGGAATCACGGCTTTGAGAGTCAAAACAACATAAACAAAACTAAATTAAACCCTGCGGCTCATGACGATACATTGATGTGTAAAGACATGAAACGATCTGTCTGTGCAAGAAACTGAACAGTATTTATATCGTTTTTTTACCTCTGATGCACTGCAATGTCTGAACTGTCCTGAGCGCGTCCTCGACAGCCGATGCGTGACGCGTCTTCTTCTTCTTGCTTTATAGCGGATCGCAGACTTTATAAGTGCATTACCGCCACCTCTCTCTCAAATGGACCATTGACACTCTATCTACAATCTCAATTATGAGTGTCAATGGTCCAAGACACGTCACGCGCCGGCTGTTGAGGACACGCTCAGGACAGTTCAGACATTGCGGTGGATCAGAGGTAAAAACAATATAAATACTGTTCAGTTTCTTGCACAGACTGATCGTTTAGTGTCTTTACACATCAATGTATCGTCAAGAGCCGCAGGGTTTAATTTGGTTTTGTTTGTGTATGTTTTTTTGACTTTCAAAGCCATGATTCCCATTCACTTCCAAAAATCTAAAATCTTCGTTTGTGTTCTACTGAAGAACCAAACTCATCTACATCTTGGATGCCCTGGGGGTAAGCAGATAAACATCAAATTTTCATTTTTGGGTGAACTACCCCTTTAATTAGATGGAGATTTATATGGAATGTGTCATTGTATTTAACTCAGAAATCAATTTTTGTGCTCTGTAGAGGACATTAGTTGTGCATTTTTCTCACATAATACATACAATATTAAATACTAAGTCCTATGTATCTTATAATTATATCACAACCACAACAAAGGGTTTGTGTAAAAAGTGTACTTAAATAATGGTGCAGAAGCCTCTGCAAATGAATCTAAAACTGAACCGATGGATTCTGGATTTAAATTCTATAAGTTTCAGAGTAGATGAGGTGACTGAGGGGGCCTGGCAGACCTCGGGGGAGATTATAACTGATGCGTGACCAAGGATGATGACAGAGGGACACCTCATGACAGGAACAGGAAGTGAATGTGGGCATTACACACACTATGTCAAGATCTTGACTCTCAATAACCCTACTTCCCACATACACGCATACAATGGGACAATCCTAAATATACACTACTGTTCAAAAGTTTGGGGTCAGCAAGTACTTTGTTGTTTGTTTGTTTTAAACAAATGCTTTTGTTTAGTAAAGACACAGTAAAGACTTTAACATTGTTACAAAAAATGTTTTCAAATAAATGCTGTTCTTTTGAACTTTCTATCCATCAAAGAATCATGAAAAGAAAAATGTATCACGGTTTTTAATGTATAACTGTTTTAACACTGATGATAATAATAAAAAAAAAATCTGTATCACCGAATCAGAATATTAGAATGATTTCTGCAGGATCATGTGACACTGAAGACTGAAGTAACGGCAGCTGAAAATTCAGCTTTGCCATCACAGAAATAAATTACATTTTAAAATATATTCAAATACAAAATAGTTGTTTTACATTTGAACAATATTACTGTTTTGCTGCATTTTTAAATCTAATATGCATCTAATCCATTTAAAAAAATACTTTTAAAAAATCTTACCAACCCAAAACTTTTCAATTGTAGTGTGTGTGTATATATATATATATATATATATATATATGCGTGTGTGTGTGTGTGAACCCACTGCTCTGGGTCACATCAAATGATCTCTGACAGCTTTCAAAAAAGTTTCTGCTGGTTTGGTGGAAAATGAAGCTCTGCTTGAAGTGAATGCTGAACATCCTCTTCTCCTACTGGCGGCTTGCCATGTCACTCATCCAACAGGAAACCAATAAAACCAGGCTGTACTCTGAGACAGGAAATGTGATGTTAAAAGCTGACTTGCTTACATAGGAAACACATCTTTCAATTGAAAGACAGAGGGGCATTGCAGTAGAACAAATTCTCCTTAAGCAGTGAACGAAGAGCTTGTTTGATGAACTGCTGGAAACCCATATAAACTTGAACTGGTGTACTTGAATTTGACAGACATATTCTGACACACCCAAAATACATATATACATAGTCTTAAACTTACTTGAACAGAAGCATCATCATCCACCATGGAGTCATCCTAAAAAACAGGAAAAATATGATGTAATTACCATAAAACAGAGTACATCATGTTAGTATTACAACAGCATTTGCAAGGGCTATGATCACAACATGTCAACAATAACCAAAAAACAAAGTGGTCTTCAGGAACAGGAAAGATGTACAAGAAATCACAAATACAGTCTGTTAAGTTAAGAAGGTTTATTTTTAAATGACTGTTGCAAACCTCTATTATTGTAATTTGTAAATATAATGGCTCCATGAGGGATAATGACTATGTGCAAAGTAGGGCTGTGCGATTAATCAAAATCGTCATAAAATCGTGATTTGAGCTTGCGCGATTTCTAAATCGCTTTATAGCACGATTTTCCACGCCCCCGACCTCCGCAGTATGCTATTATGGGATCCGAACCATTCAGAATGCATGCGTGCCTAAATGGAGCATGAGAACAGAACAGACCGGGCGGGCATACAAACGTAACGCCAGGTTCACGCACTCCGTCTGTGGTGCGGATTTTGTCCGCGCCCATGTTAACGGATTAATACATTTCATCATTTAAAAGTTTAGTTCAGAAGTATCGTATCGGTATCGACGATACTGCCTTGAAAAATATCGGTATCGTATCGAAAACAAAATAAGTGGTATCGCCCATCCCTACCCAAAAGCATCGTAAGCTTAAGTTGATCGTAGCTCCACTGGGTTCAATGGGTGTACGATGTACGTAAGCTTACGATGCTTTTGGGAAACGCAGCCCAAGAAAGAGCGTTTACACTGCACGCGATTGTCTATTTCTGCTGTGCTGCATGCACAGCGTATTATTCGCGGTAAAAATTTACATGGATTGACACAGAAATTTAGTAATTACAACATAAATGCATGTAATTAAATTCTACTGTTTCACAGTCAAAACATGGCTTTTTGGCCAGATTTAAAACAAGGAAAAGTGCACTTTTAGATAAACAAGGATATAATAGATGGCACTCGTGGTGGTAGTTAAAGTAATATTTATTGAGTTTAAACGTGAATATGTCTATGAAAGATTGTATTACTGTACTGTGATAAAAAAAGAGAATCACAATGCTGAAAAAGGATTTTCAGAAACAACGTTTGGATCTGAAATCAAATAATGGATAAATGTTGTGTTTGTGGTAAACAGACACGGATCAGGAGCGGACTGCAAACGCGTCCTGCGCGAAACCAAAATGAGTCTGTGCTGCTTCTGCACCGCATACACATACTGTATACGCACTGCAGACGGAGTACGTGTGAACTTGGCGCAACAAATCTAGTTCAACAACTGAGGCAACGCCACAAAGAGCTGTATGACCAATGCATGGCAAAAAAAATCCCTGGAAATTCCTTTTTCTGCCATATGTGTCTATTCTAGAGACATTTTGTTACACCTTTACTTAGTGATTATTTTGCCTTATGTCTGTTCTAGAGACATGTTACAGCTTTTTGATAAAGCTCTAATTGGTTTTCTTTTGGTAATATGTTTCAAATTCACACTGAATGCATTTATGACTGTAAAGCATGTCTGTGCGTGTCAAAATCGTGATTAAAATCGAAATCGCAAAATTGATCAAGAAATCACGATAGGTTTTTTTTGTCCATATCGCACAGCCCTAGTGCAAAGTGAAATCATCTGACCATGTGTTGACATAAGAGTAAAATAGCAGTGTGGAAGACTGTTGTTTACATACAGTCACAGACTAAGTGATTATTTATAGCTCCACTGTCCACGCATAAACGGGGAACTAAAAGAAAGCAGCATAGGATGGCTATTTTCAGACCACAGGATTAGTAGCCAGGATCAAAGGGAAGTTAATAAAGGCTCCAGCACGTGTAATCATCCCCTGGAGTAAGCATGGATTTGGAGCCATACTGAAAGTTATATAATCATAATAATACATTATCTAAATATTTTATGGATCATCACTAGAGTGGTTTGAAAACCATTAGATCATTTGGTTCTGATATATTTAATACAAAAATGTTATCTTTTTGCATGACATATCTGTTTTTATACAAGCAGTTTTAGAATTTAATCTACTCTCTTTTTAAAGTTGAATAGAACTCTGCACTGTACATTTTTCAATACACTGAATATTCATACAGTATGCACACTACTGTTCAAAAGTTTGGGGCGGTAAGATTTTTTAATGTTTTTTTTAAAGAAGTCTGTTAAGGCTGCATTATTACAGTAAAACAGTAATACTGCAAATTATTATTACAATAACTGCTTTCCATTTGAATATATTTTAAAATGTAATTTACTTCTGTGATGACAAAGCCGAATTTTCAGCAGCCATTACTTAAGTCTTCAGTGCCAGATGGCCATTTGGATAATATCCACAGTTCTATGTATTTTAATTTAGGATTAGTAGGGCCATTTAATTAAATTGTATATTTAATATCTCATCCAGATAATTTCACAGTAAAAAGGAAAAAATATTCAAATGTAATCCACAAACAGAAACATACAAGCCTGCAGGGAAAACAGTGAAGGTCTAATTTGATTCCGATTAGAGCATGACAGCCAGCACAACTCCAGACTGCAAAAAATGCAGTTGTTTCATAATCTAAGTTACACACTGGCCGTGACTCAAAACCTAATGGGCCGTCTACCTACATAGACAGTATTTGGGGGGTATCATAATCTTATATTTTGCACATATATGGCATTTTTTGGCACGCCTGTGACGCCCAAAAATGCTGACTATGTATGTTGAGCTCACTGGGTTTTGAGAAAATGCCTGTCAGTCAGTCTATAAAACGTTAGTTCCCCACCCTGTACTTATTACCCAATGCGTAAGTTACTTAAGACAAACTTCAACCAGCTAAAGAAGCAAGCAAGTGTCCATTTTAAGTAACAATGAACAAGTAATCTTGCATCGAACACACACCCACACACACACACACACACACACACACACTCGTACTGGGCTTGTCTGGTCAAGTCTTGCTTCGACGGCTTACACATTCTCCAGCTTTACCAAGTAACTTAACTAGGCACTTTGGTCCAATGAAATGTCTAAGTTAACATTTAAATCACTTTTAATACTTCGTTGCATTTTAACGTCGACTTATAACTATGAAGCACGCACTCTTTTGTATTTCAGTTAGGAGTTTGAAAAGTAGCGAAACTCAAAAGCGCAAACCTTTTGTTTGAATACAGCGTTTGCTAATTGTAAACTAGTAGTCCAAGTACGCACTTCAAGACTGTCCACTGACATTCCTCCGTGGCACGAAGTATCGGATTAAATGTTATCTCACACGATCACCGCGTAACAACACTCCTTGATTAAACGTAACATAACCTACCTCATTCTCCATATGCCCCACCGGCAACTTCTGCCAGGGGTCTGCGAACTGCGCCAGCGGCATCTTCAAGCCCCGATCTATAACTTACGATCAACCACCGTGAAGTGATTTGACGCTGTCAGTCAGTGCTAAGTTGCACTAAAACAGTCCCACAAAGAGGATGGTCCCTAACTGACGAGTAAATAAAAGAAGAATTCAGTTCAGTTGCCTTCTGGGTAACTTTTTACTTCTAACGTGTCCGGTTCCTTTTGACAAAAATTCAAAAGATGTTTTTAACAGCAGAGGAATACACTTCCGTTTTCGCTCAACATGGCGTCGTTCACCTGTCTGTCAGAACGAGGCTGGAGGAAACGTCGCCATGAGTCATAGAGCGAGGGACGCTGTGGCCACCCACTTTTTACACACCATGTACAGTACATGACATGGGTCCTCAGGTAGTTTAATTTGGTCAAGGAATGATATCTTGAGATATTATTAAATGTATTTTTCATATCGCCTATTCAGAGTCTTTATCATCTCTGCTTTTTGTACAAGGCAGTCTGAATCACATTGGAGGATCCTCGGTTGTGTTTCATTTCTGATTATGTAGAACATAAATCCTTTGATCATCAAATCTGTTTAAATCTCTTTTCCCTGCGTAGCATCCACATGTTTTAATCGATTAAGTCCTCCATAAGAAAAACACACACATGTTGCTCTTTTTTAATAAATGAAGTGCACAAGCAAAAAAACTGCAGATGGAGGGAAATCACAACAGCACAGCTGATAAAAACTCATCCAGCAGTACCAGAGGGCTTAGAAAAAAGCTGATTGTGCTTTAATCCTACAAATAAAGAGCTCATTTCTTGCTCACATGCCACATTAATGGGAAATATTTAATTATTTGTTATGGTCCCCTCAGTATTAATAGATGCGTGAGCTCCCCAATTCATGCTGTCTTCAACCTTGTAAAGCCTAACATAAAAAAAATAATAGTAAGACATTTAAGAGTTAAGAGAAAGAGTTTAATGAAGAGTTCAATTTAGACAAGACATATGCATTTTAAAATAGTTTGCATATATGTTTTATGTTTTGTTTCATATTTGATACATAGCCTACATGGAAAATATATTGTGTGATTTAAGATTATGGAGCTCCACACGTGGAAGAAACATCACAATTTTATTCAAAGGTCCAAAGAGAGTTAAAATATGTGATAGAAAATAGAAATATAAATTATTTGATGAAATTCCGATAGCTTGTGATGTAAATCAATGAGATTTTTAGAACAGAATAGCAGACTACTTACAAAAAATGCATATAAATATCAGTTACTCAGTATCTCAAAGTATAACCTGTCAATCAGACGTCAGAAGGCATGTAGATTGTGTAAAGCAGCTTTTTCTCCATGTTTTGACCATGTTTAGAAATCCATGTATCAAATATGATAGGCTTAAGGATAAGGAATGTTTAACAAAATTTAGAACAACAAAGGCATCTACTCACAACAAAAGTTTGTATTTGAAATATTTATTTGTTGTTGTATGGTATAAAGACTACATTGGATGACACATACATTGCCTGATCTTGTTGACTCATCCTGGTCAATACAGCAAAAGTTTTAAGCTGTGACCCCGATGCCCCCTTTAACATCTTAACAGCATCCTAACATCTATTGCAACAATTGTTACTTTCCCAATTACCAGAGATTTTCAACAAACATTCTATTAAAACAACTATTAATACACTGGAATTGCCAAATGTGAATTTATATCCCCAGTAACATTGTTTGTAACAAAAGCAATTTTTCATAATATATACACATGACAACAAAAACCCAGTTTTAAATAAAAGTTCAAGAGAGTGAAAAGGTAAGCATCTATTAACCTTTTCCCATTCTAAAGCAACATTTTAAGCTGTGTTTAATTTAAATCTTACTCATCTTAGTTTTCATTTGCATTTTTTGTTTAAACACTCAAACACTTGATTGAGTTGGCAGAGTGTTAAGAAACAACCGAAATGAAATATTCTATTTTAGATCCCATAAATATCACACAAACTTTTTGTAATATGGCCACAGATTTACAATTTATAAATGTTAATAAACATTTCCCTTTAAATATTTTGTCAAATTAGAACTGCAAAATGGTTGCATTTCACAGACACCTCAGTCAAAACATACTCGTTGATATATAAACTGATGTGTGTGTGTGTGTGCGCACATTACATTATTTATTTATATGACATATATTTCCAATATAAGATGAAAAAATATCTAGTTTTAAAATTTATAGTCAGGGTCAGTATTGTAGTTGATAAAGACAACAAGAAAACAAGCCAATGATAAAATGTGAAATTAAGCAACTTATCACAATGTGGCTGAGAGATTTGGCTGAGTTTCCCAATAACTGTCTATGAAATCTATAGCCATATCGGAGGTGATCATATTTTTCTGTGATCTTCAACAGGAGAGGGTCAACTGGTAGGACGAGGCGGGGACTTAGGATGATTTAGCTGACAGACTTGAGCTTGGTCCAGGGGTTAGTGCCACGCACTTCCATAGGAGGGTCATTGTAGAAGATGTGGTTGCAAAGATCATCCAGTGGAGGCTCAGGGTCTGTGGTGGCAAACTGAGCGGCATCTTCAATCTCCTTCCTTACCTCGACATCAATCTCCTGTAAAAGGTGTCAGTGTTTAGTGAAACTGCAGAAATGTCCAACTTTCAGCACAAAGAACTCGCATTCTTCAGTATAATTGAGTAATCCATATCCTTATACACCAATGTGACTGACTCAGAAAATTCACACACAAGTCAACTGTGACTGTCTCAATGATTGTGTCCTACTTCAGTCTGTCTCTCGTAAGTATGTGCAGTCTCACCTTAAGCTCCTCCACGCTGGCCATGTTGTTGCTCAGCATGCGATCCTTCAGCATCGAGATGGGGTCACTCTTGCTGCGCACCTCCTGGATCTCATCACGTGTGCGGTAACTATGGGAACAGTGGATAGGAAGAGCAAATGTCACATATGGGGAGGAGCACTAATAGAAAAACAATCAGGAGTTGTTTTAATGAGGTTCAGTGTAGAGGTCTTCACAGGTCCACTTAGATCCGAGACCCGAGTGGGTTCGGGTCCAAATCTTTGACGAGTGCCTCGGACACGGGTCGAGGTATTAGTTGCCTCGGGTCTCGGGTAATTTAAAATAAATGAGCTTTTTCCAAATGGACCCGATAAAAGCCGATCACTTTAACGTACCTGCGTGTTGGTGTTAAGTGCACTTTTGAGAAACATGTAGAAAAAGGAACATACGTTTGTAACCTAGCACACAGAAACCCATACGGTGCGTCTTTATGCAGGGCAGTGCTTTTCTTTTTTGTGTGCAGAATCCCTTCACCGGGGATGAGGTAAATAGCACTGCAGAACAGACAACACTAGCGAATTCCATGATTTATTAGGCTATCGATTAAATTATCACGGCTATCACGTTTATTTTTCAATCGACTGGTCACAATTGAAAGCCAAACTCAGAAATAAATTGTATCCATCAGGCAGGTAATAATATAAAGTAATAATAAACTCGTGTCTAATTTCATTGGGTCGGTCTCGGGTCGGGTTTTTCTTTTAAAAAAAAAAATAATAATAATACACGTCGGGTTTGGGTAAGAAGTGATTCGGGTCGGGTACAGATTTTAGGACCCGAGAAGACTTCTAGTTCAGTGATAGTAAGTAGAGCTATGCCAAATACACTTTTTTTTCCCTTTTATTCAACAAGGACAGATAAAATGTATCAAAAGTTACAGTAGAAACATTTATAATACAAAAGATGTCTATTCCAAATCATTTTGAATTTTCTGTATCATCTTTTCGACAAATTATTTAGCTTTAGCAATACAACTGTTTTAAACACTGAATAAGAAATGTTAAAAAAAATAAGAAATGTTTCAAGAGCACCAAATCAGCATATTAGAATGATTTCTGCAGGATCATGTGACACTGAAGACTGAAGTAATGGCTGATGAAAATTCAACTTTGCCATCACAGGAATAAATTACATTTTAAAATATATTAAAATTTAAAACTTAAAACAATATTACTGTATTTTAATCAAATAAATGCAGACTTGGTGAGCTTAAGAAACTTTTTTCAAAAACATTAAAAAAAAACATCTCACTGACTCCAAACATTTGAATGATAAAGTATGTTACCCAGTTTGAATAGTAAAGCAGTTTAGCTATAAAAACACATGTATTTCAGTTACTAAAATGTGTCATTCATTGTATAACGAAGACCTCTTGTACCTACACTCTTGTCTAAATATAATCCAGGAAGACTGCTTGCTGCTCAAAGCAATGGTGAGCTTTGGTTGAGATTATATAAAATATTACCTGACTCCTGGGTCACTCATACTGTGTCCATGGTAACGATAGGTCTGCAGCTCCATCAGAATGGGACCCTATGAATATAAATTTCAGGTGTTTTATTATTGCTACATAACTGCTTGTATCCTATAAGCATATCTGCAAACAGAAAACATTTTAGAAGTAGTTTAACGATGATCTATTATTCTTTCGTTGCCGCTGTGGAATTGCCCATATAAATACGTTGCATAAAACACATTCAAATATCATACTTCCCAACAGAGCTAATAATATTTTTTTCCATCCCTACAATTTGACATCACTCTAACCAGAGCTCACCTTTCCTGATCTGCAGTGTTCAGCAGCCAATTTGGTGGCCTCCCTTACACAAAGAACATCCATGCCATCCACCTACAATGCCAGAGAAAAGGTAAGAAGATATTCTGACATAAAGAGTAAATTCAGGCCCAAGTAAAAGCACGACGAAGTGTCCATCCTGCATCATACCCTCAATCCAGGGATGAAATCGCCTCTCTTGTAATAGTCAGTACTAGCGGCTGCTCTCTCCACAGAAGTACCCATGCCATATTTGTTATTCTCGCAAATGAAGATGCAGGGCAGCTTCCACAGAGATGCCATATTATAAGTCTCAAAGATCTGACCCTGCAGAAACAGTGCAAAAGTATGTGTGAAACCTCCCTGTACAACCACTGCTACAGACCCATCATAATGCACAAGTTAGAAGATAAGGTAAAGCAGTACATGGACAGATCTGTGTGAAATGTTATTAGCAAGTAGCTAAATCAGTCATTAGGCCTTGTAGCGGGTGAACACTTGACTGTTGCGCAGAAGTGACTAACCTGATTTGCAGCACCATCACCATAGAGACAGACACACAGCTCATTCTTGCCCAGGTATTTGCAGGCCAACGCTACACCTGCCCCAAGAGGCACCTGGGATACACGTGTGAAATATAAAGTTATTTTTAATACTTAATCAGTATTGATACCAGCTCTCTATTCATAAGGGATTCATTTAAAGTACCTGAGCTCCCACAATTCCATTTCCTCCATAAAAATGTTTAGTGTACATATGCATAGACCCTCCCTTTCCTTTAGCAATACCTCCTCTACGGCCTGATGGAGAAATAGAGACACATAGAAGAGGGATAGGATAAACAAACAAACAAATAAAAAAATAAAAGAGATATATTTATAAGAGATCACAACTTTAAACTTTAATCGGTTTTGTTGTTCTCACCTGTGAGCTCTGCCATGATCTCACGAACAGTGCCCCCTCTAGTGAGAGTGTACCCGTGGGCACGATACGCTGTGATAAGATGATCTGATAGATTAATACCTGCCTCAATACCGACCGCACATGCTTCCTGTCAGAGGACACAATGTACTTGTAAGTGTTTCTGTCTCCACCAAGTTGTCAACATTTGAACCAATTACAAATGACGCTTGCAACCATGTGAATCAAAACATATAATAATATTAAATTTGACTATTTTGCACTGGCAAAAGTGAGTGCTTAGAAATGAAAGAGTCTCTGATAATCTTCTGCTTGTAAATATGTCTGTGTGTTTGCAGTGCATGTGGCACCTGTCCATCATAAAGGTGACAGAAGCCCCTGATGATCTTCTGCTTGTAGAGTTGATCGGCTTTGAGCTCCATGCGTCTCATGGTCTGCATTGTGCGGTAGTACTGAAGCCCCTCCTCTCTTGAAAGCACGGCCTGCAGTGGTGGGCCTTCATCCAGCTTGTGTAAGTCACATTTCTGCAAAAAAAATTAAAATAAATAAAAGCTTTCAAATGCATTAAGATACAGTAAAATGCACAGTACTAAAGTTCAAAAGCTTTGGGTCAGTAAGATTTGTACGGTTTTCGAAAGAAGTCTGCTCACTAAGGCTGCATTTTTTTAGTAAAACAGTAATATTGTGAAATATTATAACAGTTAAAAATGAGTTTTTTCTATTTTAATATATTTTAAAATATAATTAATTCCTGTGATGGAAAAGCTGAATTTTCAGCAGCCATTACGCCAGTCTTCAGTGTCACATGAGACTTTAGAAATCATTCTAATATGCTGATTTGGTACTCAAAAAAAAAATATATATATATTTCTTAGTATCAATGTTGAAAGCAGTTGTGCTGCTTAATATTTTTATGGAAACTGTGATACATTTAATTTATTTCTTTTAAAATATAAATATCTTTAAAAAAAAATTACAGACTCCAAACTTTTGAACGGTAGTGTATATGCACTGAAATATATATTACACAATAAATTAAGTAACTGCTGAGCTGATCAACTCACCTTAATATCAAAGGTGGCCTGAGGGGTAAAGTCTGCATAGGTCCTGGCAGATACCACCACTCTTGCACCCTATGAAACATAAATAATAACAGAAAATACATTTAAAAAATCCTCTACAGAGAAAATGAGTGAAGATGGTAAAAAAAAAAAATAGTCACATGGAAACACAGACAGACACACACACACACACACACACACACACATCTGACAGGAACTGAGATGTTAATATCAACCATCAATATCAACATTGATAACATCAATATGTCAAAAGCACTATGTCTGAAATAGGAAGCAAGCCAGGGGACAATGAAATATATCTGTAATAATCCGACATACATAACCACTGCAATTTTACCCAACAACTACAACAACAAACCTGCAATCTAATACCAATAAACCAACACTTAGGCCTAGATGTGGAAAACTGACACAGTGCATGTTATCATCTACACGGACTTTGCACATCTCTTTGATTATAGGGTTGGATGTAGAAAACTGAAACATCACAAGGAATCCATCCACAATTAGATGTGGGACCAACATGCTGAGTACTTTAACAAATATTTTGCTTCAGGTATGTAACAGTAACAAAGAACGAATAAAGTTTGTAGAAAAAAAATCTGATCGTGAGCTGCAGAATTCAGGTGCTCTGGGTAAAGTGGAAGGGGCATGCAATACTCCATAAGGAGGGTTAAAAATAATGTTAAGCTGTGTACATGAGGCAGTGTATTTTAATATAGGCAAGCTGTGGCTCTGGTAAGGGAGTCTCTTCAGCCAGGCTGTGGGTGATCTCTGGGAAGGAATTATCAAGGCCCAGGAGGCTCCTGGCTGGTGAGGGACAATTGTATGCAAGGGGGTCTGTGCTGGTTAGGGTAAAACTGCTGTTAGCTACTGCAGGGGTTAACTGTGCTGGACTGGTGGCTGGGTTAATAGGCGACTTAACTGTATTTAGGGCAGGTGATGGAGGAACATCTATAACGGGACTGATGATCTTTTCAAATATATTTTTTTCTCTTTCTGATATTCGTTCCTTAACCAGAGTAACCATGCTTAATTCTTCTGAGGTGGATGAACCACTGGTCATCACCGGTTCCACATAACTTTCTTTCTGAGCTATAGCCTCGGAGGAAGCAACATCTGTCAGAGGTCTGTCGTGTGGTCCCGAGTCTCCTGAAGACTGGCCACTGCCTAAAGCTTTGTATTCTACGGAAGGGCTGAGGGGTTGTGTATCTTTTAAGAGTGAAGGGGGGTCGAGATCATGGTCATGTGGATAGGTCAAATTAGCATATTCACTCTGGACCGCCAGGAGCTGCAGAACGGCCCGTAGAGTGGAGGACTGTAAAAAGATGGGCACACAGGTCACTCCAGAGGGTCAGACTCAGAAGACCATAAGAAGGGAACATTTAAAGGAGCAAGACGAGACATTTAGTTGTTTAGAGACCACAAAGACAACATTTTACTGCACTAAACCAATAGAAATCTAATCTATGCTAACCTACACTAAGCTACTCACAGGCAATAAACAACTGTTGATGGCTACCAGCCAGATAACATTCAAATGGTCAAAATGGCTGATGTTGATACTGATATCTAGACAGCAGAGTGCCCGATAATCAATATAATGCCGATATCCACACATCCAATTTAATAATGAGAATTGAGAATTTAATCATGAAATATTTTATGCAATATTTACTCAGAATTAACTAAAAAATGTATCCATTGACAAATCTGTTGTCAACTTTTAGAACTGATACTGACATATTTGTTAATCACATGTATATATAATATTGGCCAAATCATATCACAAATTCAAATACCAGAAAGCCTCAATATATCTCAAACAGGTTTCAATTGATGTCCTATAAAAAATATTCATGACAAAACTGGGAGTGCTTTTAACGTACATGTGTGTGTGTGTGTGTGTGAGAGAGAGAGAGAGAGAGAGAGAGAGAGAGAGAGAGAGAGAGATTAAAAGGGAAGATGTGAGCTGTAGTAATTGACCAGGGTAAATAGAGCAGAATTATTTCCCTCAAACCCACAACACAGCAAACTAAAACCGCCACAATATTTGAGAAATAAGTAAAAAGCATGTAGCAGAAGCATGTTTAATGTGTCAAAACCAGTGATTGGAAACTCAGTGAGGAAGAGAGTATGATATAAAAATCATAAGTGAGGAAGAAAGTCTTTGTAGTGAAATAATTTCAAGCAAAAATAATGATCTTAATGTTCAGTTCATAACCACCGAAAGAATAAAAACTGAAAAAAACAGCAGATGGCACAGATGTCATGTCAATAAGCCCATTTCTAAAACAACCATCTCTTACCTCTGATACCAGTTCAGCTCCCTTTAAGGCAGCCCATGGAACAGTTAAAAAAAGAGCAAAGTGATATTGAAAGAGAGAGAGAGAAAGACATGAGAATTAGTAAAGAGAAAGCGATTGAGAAGATAATAATTTTCATGAAAGATGCTTGTCTGCAAAATGTAATTAATTTTATTGTGCCAACAGAGCAATGACATTCATTTCATTGTGTCAAAAAATCTTATATTATTAGACATGGTCACGGTTAGAGGGGGAAAAATGACTCTCTGATTAGAGATATGAACTCTAAAACCGTGACTTTTAATATGACATCTAGGGTAAGACATCAAAATATTCCTTTCTTGTTTTGTTATATTTTTAGACCAATGTAGTTGGCTCAAAAAGAAGAAAAAAACGTTTACATATCAAACTATAATAGTGGCAATAGAGCATAGAAGCGTATAATAAAAAAGTGACTGGCCAATTGGTTTAAAAATTAAAAATCAATAAAAATTAAATTAGTGCGTCTTTAAAGTCTGTTATAATATGGTTAGGAAAAATATGAGCCTGAAAATTAATTTAAGAAATATTGCTTTTTAATAATAATAACAACAATAATAGAACTTCATTTTTATATATTTTCGACACTAGGGCTTGACAAGGACTGAGTGGTATTAAACTATTAATACTAAACGATTAGAAACAGAACCAACGGTTTTATGAACAGTACATTGTTTCTCGTTGTAAACAATGTACTGTTCATAGTACATTCATAGTGTTTTATTATAGGTTATTATTTCAGTGACATTTCATTGACTAGCCAGTTTTAGACGTTAACCTCCCAGTGCATTTGAGCTAGCTAGCCAAGCTAAATCACTTTGAACAAATAGTAAAATATCTGATTATATTTATATCAATAATAAAAATAAATGCTACGTTGGTTGACGTGAAAGAACCAGCACCAACATGAGAATTTAACAGCACCGTGTCTTTAGAAGGGTAACAGCCGGGCCTTGAGTACCCTGCAAGGTCAACATGGCATGACTGCGCTGCATTAGCCGTCAAAGCATTTGTAATTTGCTCTACTAAGCAAAACAGCAAATTTTATGAATCAAAAGATAAAATACTTACGTTCCTGCTGGCGCTTCCCCTCAGAACGTTAGATATTATGGTTAGCATCTTTCGCATACTATTAACACACAGCTAACCAGAAACAGATCTCCTTCCGTCCTCCTCTCACACAAACCAGCCCAGCGTCAGTGAACGAGGTTTACACCCGCTGCAGATTCGCTGCACGTCCCGTTGAAAACACTGCCTCCTGCTGACCAGAGCCCACGCTACACCAGCGTTTTTCAGGCGTGTTCCTGGGGTTCCTACATCGAGGATCTCGATTCTCGAATGTAGTATTCTGCTTTCAGTCATACATAAATACGCTACTTCATGCATCAAAAAATATGTTTACATTTTGTGTTTTTATTTTTTTTTTACAATTTGTAAAGCAAGTGCCTTGATCCACCAACAAGGCCCCCTTACTGGTGTGTGCTAACACAAAGAATTAAATTTAAAACATTTGCCAACGTTTAACGTTTATTTTAGAATTACAAGGTGTATAGCATTGTAATGTTTAGGTAATGCATGAAATTACATATGGCATATAACCTGATTAAGGTCTATTTCTGCGTTTCTTATAAATGTTTTCCCTTTTGCAGGATACTGTATTTCAAAGATAATTTTGTAAAATCCAAATATGCTTTACAGATCTTTATTAGAAAGAGTTTAAACAATGTTTGGCTCAAAAAGAAGAAAAAAACGTTTACATATCAAACTATAATAGTGGCAATAGAGCATAGAAGCGTATAATAAAAAAGTGACTGGCCAATTGGTTTAAAAATTAAAAATCAATAAAAATTAAATTAGTGCGTCTTTAAAGTCTGTTATAATATGGTTAGGAAAAATATGAGCCTGAAAATTAATTTAAGAAATATTGCTTTTTAATAATAATAACAACAATAATAGAACTTCATTTTTATATATTTTCGACACTAGGGCTTGACAAGGACTGAGTGGTATTAAACTATTAATACTAAACGATTAGAAACAGAACCAACGGTTTTATGAACAGTACATTGTTTCTCGTTGTAAACAATGTACTGTTCATAGTACATTCATAGTGTTTTATTATAGGTTATTATTTCAGTGACATTTCATTGACTAACCAGTTTTAGACGTTAACCTCCCAGTGCATTTGAGCTAGCTAGCCAAGCTAAATCACTTTGAACAAATAGTAAAATATCTGATTATATTTATATCAATAATAAAAATAAATGCTACGTTGGTTGACGTGAAAGAACCAGCACCAACATGAGAATTTAACAGCACCGTGTCTTTAGAAGGGTAACAGCCGGGCCTTGAGTACCCTGCAAGGTCAACATGGCATGACTGCGCTGCATTAGCCGTCAAAGCATTTGTAATTTGCTCTACTAAGCAAAACAGCAAATTTTATGAATCAAAAGATAAAATACTTACGTTCCTGCTGGCGCTTCCCCTCAGAACGTTAGATATTATGGTTAGCATCTTTCGCATACTATTAACACACAGCTAACCAGAAACAGATCTCCTTCCGTCCTCCTCTCACACAAACCAGCCCAGCGTCAGTGAACGAGGTTTACACCCGCTGCAGATTCGCTGCACGTCCCGTTGAAAACACTGCCTCCTGCTGACCAGAGCCCACGCTACACCAGCGTTTCTCAGGCGTGTTCCTGGGGTTCCTACATCGAGGATCTCGATTCTCGAATGTAGTATTCTGCTTTCAGTCATACATAAATACGCTACTTCATGCATCAAAAAATATGTTTACATTTTGTGTTTTTTTTTTTTTTTTACAATTTGTAAAGCAAGTGCCTTGATCCACCAACAAGGCCCCCTTACTGGTGTGTGCTAACACAAAGAATTAAATTTAAAACATTTGCCAACGTTTAACGTTTATTTTAGAATTACAAGGTGTATAGCATTGTAATGTTTAGGTAATGCATGAAATTACATATGGCATATAACCTGATTAAGGTCTATTTCTGCGTTTCTTATAAATGTTTTCCCTTTTGCAGGATACTGTATTTCAAAGATAATTTTGTAAAATCCAAATATGCTTTACAGATCTTTATTAGAAAGAGTTTAAACAATGTTTTTCATGCATGTTCAGTGAACCATAAACAATTATTGCACATGCAGCTTTGGGACGGTCCTTCAAACACTTCAGACAGCAGTTTACAGGCAGCAGGCAATTAAGGTTACAATACTTTAGGACATTAAAGAGACCTTTCTGACTCTGAAAAACAGAAGAAAGACGCCCAGTGTTCCTGAACACCTGCGTGAACATGCCATAGTTCTTCTGCAGGGAGGCATGAGGACTGCAGATGTGGCCAGAGCAATAAACTGCAATGTCCATAATGTAAGACACCTAAGACAGTGCTATGGGAGACAGGAAGGACAGCTGAAAATCTTTGCGGCGACAAACCACATTTAATCGTTTTTTTAAAATATAGATTTATAAATATTTAGAATATGTATAAATAAATATTATATAAATATAATAAATGTAAATATAAATGTTATATTTATCATTATAAATATTTATAAATATATTTCAGAGTTGTCACTGAGACTTCTGATGAATATGACCAACTGAAATATTATTTATATTTATATTATTAAATTGATGAACCATGATTTGACTTGCAGTTCCGTGGAAGGTGATTCTCAATTTGGAGAATATTTGATTGGACAAAAATGGTCTGTTTTCCTTGAAGGCTGTACATCATAAATATGTGCATATGTGGAACGTGAAGAGATCCATCATTGTCACCTATTTTGAGCATACACCTTTTCAATGTGTAGCATATCTATGTAACCAGAACCTTCTATAAATTCCAAAACATGAGGCATCTTTATAAATGAAATATATATATAAAATCAAGCAAATAAAAATGTGATTTCTTCCTATTTTTATTTTATTCTATTATAGCTATTGCATATCTCGCCCTATATTGGCCTTCTGTTATGTCGGAGGAAAGTAAGTGTCATGTGTTATTAACAATATATTTGAGAATATATCTGAGAGTTTATGGTTTGACCGTTTATTAGTCTCCTCGTGTGGCTCACTCTGCTCTTCGCCCGGCTTCTCTGAGGGCACGTTTGTTGTTTCTCGGAAGTGACGAAAGCAAAGTACTGATGGCGGCTCGCAGTTTGCTCCCGGATATGTACTGAAACGAATTTGATGGCTTCTTATTGGACTTTTTGCATACTGCGCCATTTGTCTGAGGTCTCGAGATTAACATCGAACCTGTCGAGCACAAGAGTCGTCAATCCGAGGAGGGATAATTTGTTGTAGAGCTGGTTAGATCCAGAGCTAGCTGCCTTGCCAATGAAATCCAAGTCCAGTTAGCCCTTGATCGCAGAGGCTGGTTTGAGTGCGTGGCTACACGCTTTAAGACGTTTGACATTTGAGCAGTTTTGTGACACTGGCTGGTCCAGGTGCAGCAGAGTCTCTGGATTCTCTAGTTTGGCTAGCCTCGCTCGCGGGACTTTAAGAGCAAAGAAGCGGCGGGAAGTGGTTAGCCGACCTGATTAGCTGTAGCCGTAGTCCCAGCTCTTCTGGAGTCACTGGTCTCTAGTGGAGAGGGTGAATCTCTTCTATGGTTCATCGACTGTCAGCATGTTGAAGACTCGTCAGTGTTTACTCGGGATTCGCTCCTTCCTTGGAGTGACGTCTAGAATATGGAGTTTCATTTTATACATCCTCAGGAAACATCTACGGACGGTGAGCAAGTCAACATATGTTTATCTGTTCTCCATAGAATGAATTCCGACCTGTCGTCTGTAAATAATATGTTCTCTTCATTTATGAGCTCCTTTCTTCAAATAATAAACTGAACCGACCTAATCTTCAAAAAACAAACAGCTACTGGTAACTTTGAAATGTTAGAATCTTTATAACACTTATTGTACTAAGTCATTCGAGGAATATTGTTTTCATGCACTAATTCCTAAGAGTTACCAGACATATTGTTTATTTTAACCCTTTAACCCTGTTCAGATTTTTGCAAGCGATAATATTAATATATTTACTGAGCTGTCACTTATGCAACATTTTATAGTGCAAATAAACATATAGCCTACTATTCAGCTGTGTCATTGTAGGATCTGTAATAAAAATAACTTGGCATTTGAGAACAGAAACATGTTTTGGATTTGTTATATGCTGCTTTAATTGTTGATTTGTGTTAAAGTTCCTCATACTCATTGTATCAAAAAAAGTTTAATGAAACTTTGGCACAGTAGTAGGTTTCAGATTGTGCCTGCTTCAGCTGTGCCTCTGTAACCCCGGGGCCTGGGAGTGTGTTTATGATGCTGTTTGTCCTAATTACTTTGGACTATGGACCCCCTACAATATGTTTAGCCTGCCATGAAAAGAGGTACAGACCCAAAACTATTAAAGTACAATACACTCACTGAGAATTGTATTAAATACATTTTATACATGTTGTTTTCTTCTTGTAAATGTTTTGTTAAAAATTTTTGTTTTAAATTACTAATAATTGCTGGGAATATTACAGTTATCTCATAACGTCACGACAGCTATAATTTCATAAACGCACCATTGTTGGAAATCTGTTTATAATTTTCAAACTGCACTAATTGATGCACCCAAGACCCAGGCTTCTCTGGCAAAACCAAATGACCTTGAGTTGTTTTACATAACTACCTGAGCCAAAACAAGTTTGTATTTTTAACTTAAGCTTTATTCTAATCACACAAAACGGTTTGTATTTTATTTATACATAAAAGTCACATTACATAAGTAGATAAGAAAAGTACACTGATTTTTCTACTTGCCTTACACTTCTATGACAACTTTTGGCAGCTGTTTTGGAGGTGTATTTATAGTCCAGTAGTGGCAGTATGGGGTCATTCTAGGTGCGTGACTATATAGATGTCTGCTATATGATGCCCTCATCTGAACTTTGCACCAGCATGATGAAAGGGCCAAAGAAGATGCAATATTAGGAAGAGAAATAGATCATGAAAAGAGCCAGAACTCTATAGGTCCTCTGTACGATCGGTCTGAATATCTGAATGTGTGCATTTTGGGAGCAAGGAAAAGACTACATGATTGTTCCATGTGCATCACTGGCTCTGTCTTTGTCTGCTGTTCTGTCTTCCACAGATAATCCAGTACCAAACAGTGCGTTATGACACATTACCTCTCTCCCCTATTTCCAGAAACAGACTCAGTAAGTTCCCTCACCCTTCTGTTATGTGCAGTTTTATCCACTAGGGGAGCTTCTAACCACACAGCTGGATGTAGTGTTGCAATTTTTTGAGGACTCATTTGTGACCCTGTTGTATCAAAATCACTGTCAGCAGAGATTTGTTTTTTAAGAATGGAGTACATTATACTTTGGGTAGAGTTGATATCCCTATAAAGCATTCTGGAAAATATTAATAGATATCTTGGGAAATATATATTTTTTCATCCAAGTATATTACATATCCATATATCAGGATTAGAGAGATTGAGTGGAAGAAGTCTCAGTTAGACAGGGATCTTAATCTTTTCATGGCTGAAATTCTTATGGACATGAGATCATATTGGCATAGGATTGGGAGAGGTTGGAGGACCTGAGATGTTAAAGGATTTCTGAATGTTGAATCACCACTTTTCACTGTGTGTGATGCTTATTGACCGTTTGCTGCTTAGATGCGGTGAAGAGGAAGATATTGGTGTTGGATCTGGATGAGACTTTGATTCACTCTCACCATGATGGCGTCCTTAGACCTACAGTGAGGCCTGGTACACCGCCAGACTTTATCCTCAAGGTACACAAACGCACCTCTCCGACAACGGATGTAATAGTTTATTTCGGCAGTTGCTGCTTTTTGGGAAATGCAGGGTTTATTTCATTCAGCACTTCACACATTTTACTGTCTATTGAAAACCTGATTTTTTTAATTAGAAATATTTTTATTCAGCAAGCATGCTTTAAATTGACAGTAAAGGGATTGCAATGTAGATTTATAATGTTACAAAACATTTCAATTTTATATATATATATATATATATATATATAAATGCAGTCTTTTGAACTTTCTATTCATATCAAAGATTCCTGGAAACATGTATCATGATTTCCACAAAAAATATTAAGCAGCACAACTGTTTTCAACATTGATAATAATAAGAATCAGCACCAAATCAGCATATTAGAATTATTTCTGAAGGATCATTTGACACTGAAGACTTGAATAATAGCTGCTGAAAATTCAGCTATGCCATCACATAAATAAATTACATTTTAAAATGTATTAAAATAAATTGTAATAATATTTCATAATATTACTGTATTTTCAATTTTAAAAATGCAGCCTTGTAAATGGTAAATTTTTTATGTTTGAAAGTTTTTTTTTTCTTTCTCTCTCTTATTCAGGTGGTAATAGACAAACACCCAGTCAGGTTTTTTGTCCATAAAAGGCCACACGTCGACTTCTTTTTAGAAGTGGTGAGTGAATTGTCTCATAATTTATTTTATTAGTAAATGTTGCCAATTTACTTGCATTTGCTTTGTGCACTAGTTTTTCTTCTGACAAATGTCACCAATATTCTAATGAGTATTGTGTATATGTGTGTGTGTGTGTGTGTGTGTGTGTGTATGTATGTATGCCTGTTTATATCTGTATGTCCTCTTGCTGGTATTTGTCAGGTCAGTCAGTGGTATGAGCTGGTAGTATTTACAGCTAGTATGGAGATATATGGATCGGCCGTAGCAGATAAGCTGGATAACAACAGGGATATCCTCAAAAGAAGATACTACAGACAGGTAAAACCCACTGCCTCCACATTTTCACCTGATACGGTATGTAAGGACCAGTTCTTACTCTCTGTACAGGCTTTTGTTGATTGATCCTGCCTAAGAAATTGTTTTACATGTCTGTTTGTTCAATTTCTGAACCTGTGCATCTGTCTCTCTTTCGCGCTTTTTGTAGCACTGTACTTTGGATTTAGGGAGCTACATAAAAGATCTATCTGTAGTACACAGTGATCTCTCCAGTATAGTCATTCTGGACAACTCGCCTGGAGCTTATCGAAGTCACCCAGGTTAGAGATCTACAGCTGTACATCAATGGAGAGCACAATCAGGATTTTATTTAGTATGAGTCCACTCTGATTTTCTAAAATGTGATGTTAAAATTGTGGTAATTGTGTGCTTACATCCATCTTGTTCGTCTATTCAAAAATCTAGCAGATGCACAAATTATTTAGTGTAATAAATTGTGTTATGAATGTCATTTGAATTTGTTTTCACCCTCAGACAATGCAATACCTATAAAGTCGTGGTTCAGTGACCCAAGCGACACAGCACTTCTTAACCTGCTCCCAATGTTGGATGCATTGAGGTATAAACATTTCTTTAAGTCATGGTCATAGTAATCTCTTAATCATGATTAGGCCAACAGAGAATTTATGCCATATAAATTCTGCACAATTTGAACACCCTTAATTATTATTTTTTTTCTACACATACTCCTTGCATGTTTATTATCATTTTCATGCCGTTTTTAGCCACTATTAAGATTGTAGTGCCCTCATTTAATAATGGTACCATATTTAAAGGGATAGTTGACCTAAGTCATCATTTATTTACCATTTCTTCTGTGGAACTTAAAGCTGCACTATGTAACTTTTTCTGTGTTCAAAATTTGCAAAATGTATATAATGAGCGAGTACATCATGAATTCATCTTCCAAACGGTACACTTAGAATAAGTACTTATATTTGGACTATTGTAGCCTGGTCGGGTCGTCACCGCTGCGGAGTAACACATACCTGCGTGAATCGCCATAGACATAAACTTAGAGAAGTAGCTCCGGTTGGAATGTTCTTCCGCGGGATGTGTGCAGTTCTGTTTATTAACTGCTAGAGTTATTTTTCCCCATACAGTGGAAGTCTATGGGTATTGAAACTGTTTGGTTTCCAACATTCTTTAAAGTATATTCTTTTGTGTTCCACCAAAAAAGAAAGTCATACAGATTTGGAATTACATGAAGGTAAGAAACAATGACACAGTTTTCATTTTAGGGTGAACTATCCCTTTAAATTCGTCCCACAGATTTTCTTAAATGATGACACATTTGACATTTGATGACAATATGTGGGGTAGGGGGGGTGCATGTTCTGTGTGGGCCAACTGCCATGAAACATAATACCAGACATCTGAAAGACTTGCTCTCTGGCATTATTTAGCAGAAAGTTGTATAACAGATACCAGATTGTTTTCACCACTGTGAAGAGCCTGTCTGCTTTAGCAGTTTTAAACAAACATGCTTGGGATCATTCCTTACCACCCTCATGTGTTTACATGTCTGCAGTCAGCGCAACCTCAGTTGTTGGCAGCGCGCCTCACCAAACCACACTTACCAAGAAGCACGTTTTTGCATTCAAATGCAGGTAGATGGAGGGTTCTCAAGGCATTTTTACAGCTTTTTTTTTTTTAACTTGACGCAGCATAAACTACAGTCCATTATTACAGCTTATGGTATTAATTTTCTGTGTATTTTTTTTAAATGGCTCATATGTGAAACCTCTGGTTAAATCCGAGAGGTTTTCGAAGACACATTTTTAGATACTCTTCGATAGGAATACATCAGCCACTGAGAGTGACACTGAGCAACAAGGACTCTGCTATAACAGAAAAATAAAATAGAGCCTTTTGTCAACAACTGAAATTACAGTCTGTTCCACTTATTTGGGGGGTATTTTAATTCAATTCAAATTTATTTGTATAGCGCTTTTCACAATACACAACGTTTCAAAGCAGCTTTACAGAAAATGTATGTCTACATTACAATTTAGAGTGATCTGCTATCGGTTTAAAATTTAGATTAACTAAACTTTGCAAAGTGAAGGATTCAGACTCTTAACCAATTTTTTATTTTACTGAATTATAGATCCTCTATTCTATTTTGTTCTGTGTGATATTTCAAAACTAAATGACTTTGAAGTCCACATGAAATGAAAATTCGCCCTATCTATTTTCTGAATGCATCTTATTGTGAACAAATTGTTCATGCATGTTTCATTTTAAATTTTTTAGACCTCATGATTTTTTATGAAAATACCATATTTCAATCTTCTGGTGATGGGCAGACTTTTGTACAATAGACTGCAAGCTCATATTTAGATCTGTCTCTGTCCACTCAACAACTGATAGATAAAACTAAGTCCCATCTAAGTTACTTTTTTTTCTTTTTCGATAAGCCATTTTACCTGGATGTACGTCACAATACACAAGAAAATATCTGTCACTACTTCCATTAAATCACAAATTTAATGTGAAAATTTCATATTTTTAGGTGAAGAGATTGTTCCAGCATTTAAGTGCAACCTATAACATCCAGGTGAAAGATAGCACCAACATGTCAGAAATTGTTTTTTAAAAGAACAGAATCACTGTGTTGGAAAGAGGAACACAGACTCTCCCTGGATCAGGATGTCACTCCAAACTGGATGAAAGAGCCAAGAGGAAACTGGTTAGAGAGGTGACCAAGAGGCCTACAGCAACTCTGAAGCAGCCGCAGGAATTTATGACACAAAGTGGTCATTGTGCGCATGTGAGAACAACATCACAAATTCTCCACAAACGTAGCTTGTATGAGAGGGTTGCAAGAATAAAGCCACTCCTCAAGAAAGGCCACATGCCTTGTGAGTCAGTCTGAACTTTGCCAAAACACACCTTGGAGATTCTGAGGCAGAAGAGACAAAAATTGAATTATTTGGCCTCAACACCATATGATATGTCTGACGGAAATCCAATACAGCTCACCATCCAAATAACAGCATTCCTACAGTAAAGCATGGAGGTGGTAATGTCATGTTAAGGGGAAGTTTCTCTGCAGCAGGGACTGGAGCACTTGCCAGGATAGAAGGAGAAATGGATGGGGCAAAATACTGTCAAATTCTTGAGGAAAATCTGCTGCCCTCTGCCAGAAAGTTGTCAATGGGAAGAAGGTTTACCTTCCAACATGAGAATGCCCCATAGCACACAGCAAAACTGAGCACACGGTGGTTGAAGGAGAAAAAGCTGAATGTCCTTACATGGCCTAGTCAGAGCCCAGACTTAAACCCCATTGAAAATCTGTGGAATGACTTGAAGACTGCAGTCCACAAATAGTCACTATCAAATTTAACTGAATTTCAGCAGTTCTGCAAAGAAGAGTGGGCAAATATTGCAAAGTCTAGATGTGCAAAATTAGTGGAGACATATCCCAATGGACTAAAGGCTGTAATCAAAGCAAAAGGGGGTTCAACAAAATACTGACACAAGGGGGTGAGCTTTCACATGGATGTTATAAGTTGCACTGAGTAAATACAGCTGGATAAAACAAAAACGGAGTCGGTCTTCATTTCAGGCTGCAAAGCAACAAAATGTGATTATTTTACAGAGAGGTGATTCTTTTCTATACCCACTGTATATAAACCATTCTTATACAATTTAATTCAGTGGAGCATTTAATTATGTGAGAATGGCTTTATGAATGATCAAGAATTCATTCTGCTTGTGTTTCACGAATAAGGCCCAGTGTTTAAAGTGTGGGCAGTGTTGAATTATGGTTATGCAGAGTTTGTGATGGTAAACTAATGCATCATTGTTCCACTTACATCGTCAAAGAAATTGTTTGCTTTACTGTGGCTTTTTGGCTTGCCTTCCAAACAATTATGAAGGATGACTTTTTCTAGGGACTGCCTGGGTGGCTTGATAGTAGGGCTGAACGATTTTGGAAAATAATCGAATTGCGATTATTTTTACCAATATCGCGATTGCGATTTAATATGCGATTATTTTTTGAGCTCTTTATCTTCTGTATTATTCAACAAAGACAAGCAATAAATCATTGTAGGGGTGGGAATCTTTAGGCACATCATGATTCGATTCCGATTCTGGGAGTCGCAGTCAGATTCCAAAACTATATATTTTTTCTTATTTATTAGTCTTGTTAATAAAACTTTTAAAAATTTAATTCCATATGTAATTAAGTACTTTTAAAAAAATAAATTACACATTAAAACATTTTATTAAAACAATTGCATGGTAATAATTTTAAATAAACTAATATAAGACTTAGATTAAGCCAGGATTAGGCCTTAGTTTAATTAGGACATCTAAGTAATGTGCCTTAGCCTTTATCTTCAGACAAAACAATGGCACTGATATATTTTAAGACATGTCAGTGCAAGTTGCTTTCAGTTAAGACAGCTCAAACATTTATTTTAGTCTGGAACTAGGCATACAAGCAATAAACAAACAGTGCTTTCAGTATTTAAGAGTATCTGAACATTTTCCTTTCAAGAGCTGTTTGTGATTTTTCTCTTTCTCAGCTTTACTGTTGTTGATTATTATGATGACATCATAGAGAGCAGCAGATCTAATAAGCTGCATTCACACTAATGCACAGATCTCTTTTGAAATATAAGATGTGGTTTGTCCTGTCTGTTTGATCCTTTATGACATAACTGACTGTGTTTACATTAATTTAGCCAGGGGCGTAGATTACGCGGGGGACGCGGGGGACATGTCCCCCCCACTTTTTATAAAAAGTAAATTCGTCCCCCGCACTTTTTTATTGGAGAGTTGTGTTTACGACATGTTGAGGTTTTAATGGAGCGATGTATATAAATGCAGAATGATTTAAAATTAAAAGAGAAGATAGTCTATACATGACGTTCACGTTTCCATGGCAATCAGTCACTCTGTCACGTCATGACACGCCCTAGCTCGCATCCGCGGTCTCGCGCTGTATCCAGCATTCAGAGCTCGCGATGAGTTCAAAGCGACAAAAAACTCTTCACTCCTTTTTTACGAAAGAGTCAAGCAGCGTAAGTTGGCATGTGGTATCCGAATTGTGTTGCACACTGTTGAGTAACTCTGCCTATTGCTCTTGTTGAATAATTAGCTAGTTTTGATGGAAATTATAAGGGAAAAATAGATGCTTGGACAAACGTTCACTTATTTTCTGTGTATTTTCCGTAACTCTTTTATAACGTCTTTTATTTTAACAAGTATGTCATCAAAACCCTTCAAATAAGAATAAAGATCATGTTGAACTGAGATTTTACAGCGTTTACAGCATGTTTAACTCTGCCAATTCTGCATAATATAATTCAATCAAGTATGCATGCACTGACGATCTGATATAGGAACGAT
>NW_015505331.1:660435-662085 GCF_001515645.1 Sinocyclocheilus grahami
ATACACAAAATACAATTTGAAATATGTAAACAATATACTCTCAGTACCCTTATAAGGACATCTTTGTACTTTATACTCGAAAAGGTGCACATTAGTACCTTAGAGTATCAATATGTACCTTAATGTACAACTATGAAACTTTTTGGGGTAAATAATGTACAAAGATGTCCTTTTAAGGGTGCTGTCCCAGTGACATGCTGTTGTATTTCTCTCTTTCTCTTTTTCTTTCTCTTTGTTTCTTTCTCTCTTTCTTCTGTTTTATAATCATATATAATAATATAAGCATAAAGCATATAAAGCAAAAAAGGTACGATTAAAAATAAAACCTGTCAATTAGACAAGGGAAAAAACAGGTATAACACTAGACATTCCGTCCCCCCCACTTTTGAAATGATGGCTACGCCCCTGAATTTAGCGTCATAAAAGCATTTTGAGATGCAAGTATATTTAACCACTTAAAAGGAGTCGCGCACAGCCGCATGACAGAGCACTCTTCACAAAGCACGCGTCAGCATTTGAAATTGACATAACGACATAACTGAGGAGGTGTTCGTAGCGCATTTGTAAGGAAAATACCGACGGGCGAGACGACACACTGCAAGCATCAGCAACGCACGCGTTTCTCACAGCGCATCCTGTTCAGTGAAGCGCGCGAATGTCCTTGTAATTCGCTTCAACCTTACCTCAGAAATGTATTAAAGATTATTGTGTGGATGGTTCGAGTGGTGTGTGTGTGTGTGTGAGAGAGAGAGAGAGAGCAATTGGAAGCAAGCAGGATGAGTTTCTAAAGCACATGCAGTGCCATCGCGCATCTGTGGTTAAAAACTAAGCTCAGAATCGTTTGAGAATCTTTTCTCCCATCTCTATTGTATAGTATGACCAACACAATATTAGATAGATTAAACATAAAGTGTGCTTTTCTGTAGGCCAGGCATATGCATAGTGTGCCAAGTTGATGCTTCCTCTGCAGACTGCTTTACTCTCGCGTGTCACGTGAAGAGAAAGTAATCGCAGCTTTTGCGGTAAAAAAAAAAAATCGCGTTTGGTCATATCGCGATATTATCTAAAACGCGATTAATCGTTCAGCCCTACTTGATAGTCTACTGTTGCTCCTTTTTCCTTATTTAGGCATTTGTTGAACAAAATTTTACTATTGGGTTTTGAATACCTCTGTAAGGTACTATGACCTAAAATCCTCTCGGCAATTTGCCTCATGGCATGCGTTTGACATTTTGTCTCCGTTTTACCTTAAACAACCCTTTACCATGTCCCCTTAGGAGAGGGAGCAGCCTGTTTGCAAGCAGTGAAAATACCCGATAGTTTGCGTGAAATGTATGTTTTCATTGAACTTGAAACTGGTCTGTGGTTTCTAATGACTAAACTGTCAAATTTAGCCGGCATTTTATTTTACTGTTTAGTTCTGCATTTTCAGGTAATACTTTTTTTTAATTTATTTGGCATTTTCACCTTTTTCTTCAACGCGGAAGTAAGCCTATGGGTGAGACTTCCGGTTCATTAGCCGCTATAGGTAAATAACGAGGAGAATAACAACGTGCAGTAAATGGTAAAACTGTTTGCACTACAAACCAGTGTGCTCATAATTTCAGTTAATACATTAAAATAATATGATAAGACACACCAACTTTCAAT
>NW_015505331.1:662095-667019 GCF_001515645.1 Sinocyclocheilus grahami
AATGGCCGCGCCCATTTTTACGACAAGAAAAAGGTGGATACTACGTAGGCCTTCTGGCTCCTGCAGACGTCATTACGCCGCTGAGGTGATGCGACGTGCGCCGCCTCCCTTGTGCCTTGTTATTGGATATCCCTCCGCCTTCAGACGCCGTTGTCAAAGAAAAAAACCTGAACTAGTTTGTAAACACCGTCGACGGCAGATTTTCTTGGAGATTTTTAAGATCTCCCAGTCCGTGAAAATGAAGTTTATGTACAAAGAAGAGCATCCATTTGAGAAGCGTCGGTCCGAGGGGGAGAAAATCAGAAAGAAGTACCCGGACAGAGTGCCTGTGAGTCAGACAAATGAGTTGTTTTTGTCAGGGCCCCGCTCTCACAGATAACGTAAACCGAGGCATTACACAGTGACAACGCTAATATATAAGGGAAAAACTTGTGAATATAGTCATTCGTCTAGAAAACAACGAGAAATCATGCATATATGTGGTTAATTAATGAATTGTCATCGTCGTTTTAAGCTGTCCTTAAAATATGAAAGGACTGGCGCTAGCGTCGGTTAGCTTCTGTCTTAATTCGGAATTGTGGCGTCGTTTACAGTACAAGTAATAGAATAATCTATATCTTTTTTAGAAGGATATATGATATAAGATTACGTTTAATACGTATTAAACATCATATTAAGATAGAGCTGGTAAACAGCTTTGTGTCTCTGTGAATCATTCAAATGAACCTTGTTTTGACAGCGTGGAGGACAGAATGACTAGAATATGAAATTGCTATTACCATTACTAGTAGCACATTGTCATGAGGCCTCACACTAGGTTCATTTTCAGTTGCATTATGTGTTGCAACTGAATATCAGTTTGTGAAATTGGTTAGAATAGGAATGTGCCCTAAAATTCTCTATCGTTCTTCCTAACTCATTATTATACTACTAAAAGCTGCTGTTATTCTCGCATTTATGGAAGTGTTTGTTATTACCACCAGAGATTTGTTTTCCACAGGTGATCGTGGAGAAAGCTCCCAAAGCCAGAATAGGAGATCTGGACAAGAAGAAATATCTCGTCCCGTCTGACCTCACAGGTTCATTTTCTTGAAAAATACATAATCGTTTTGTATAATCTTTAATAGTATTAAAATATGAAGGATATGTATTGATTTTTTGTTCTTATTTCTGAAGTGGGGCAGTTCTACTTCCTCATTCGGAAAAGGATCCACTTGAGGGCCGAAGATGCCCTCTTCTTCTTTGTCAACAACGTCATTCCTCCCACATCAGCCACTATGGGGCTGCTTTACCAGGTAGGTCTTTTTAATGTTTGTTCTAACTGAACCTTTTGCACCTGTTTGTTTATATGTGTAGAATTCATAAAATGTCATTTTTGATCAATGAGAACGAAGCATCTCTAAACTCTTCGTCTCTGTTTCTGTGTTGTAGGAGCACCATGAAGAAGACTTTTTCCTTTACATTGCCTACAGTGATGAAAGCGTCTATGGGGACGTTTTGAGAGATATGTAACTAATTTACTTGCCCGACACTACCCTTCCATAAAATAAAATGATCAATATGTTAGGCCGCATGAAGTGTACATGTTGAATGCACTTTCATATCCTCCAAATCTGTTTATGAATTATTGTTCGTACTCTATGCTGCCTGCATATTGTTCCTTCCTACTTAAGAGTTCCTCTTTGCTTTTATGCAGACCTGATACAACCTTTGTCCTGGTCTGTTTCAGTAAATTAGTGGTACTCATATCCATAAAAGCTTTTTCAATGTTCTACACTTCTCCTTTCACCTTTTCTCACTTTCCCTCAGCACCGACATACATCCTGCAGTCACTTTGCTAATCTGTCGATCTTGATTTTGTTTTTTAGCCACCATATTTGCACAGACCAAAATCACGGATAATACTGGACTATCATACCATGTAATGTGTGTGAGTGTGTTTGTGTACCATTGCCAATAATTATTATTTTTAAATCGGTTGGAATTGCTGTTTAATTGAATAAACTGGTTAAAATACTTTTTTTTTTTAAGTTTCTTTTCAATTGAGATGCTGTTGGAGATTGCTTGTTTATGTTTCAATTGTATAATAATCATTATTATTAGGTTGGAGTTCATGAATTGATTGGCCTTTTTTTTTGGGCTTGTTTGTATTATGGATTGATGTGTTTTGTTTTGTTTTGTTTGGTGTCTAGTTGTCATGGTCACCAATCCAAGCTTACCACCATTATAAACTTGATGTAAAAAGCTGCTTGTGTCAGTCTTTAATGGGTCTTGATTTAATAAGAATATCTGTTGTGCACATGGATGGATAGATAGATAGATGGACACATGGATAGATAGAACTTCTGCCTTCCAATTTAAAAACAGGCTTATTTCCCACATATTTACGTATGCTAAATTTAGCTAATAGACATTTTATTATTATATAAATTATTTAAATGAAATTCCTTATAAGAAAAAAACTAAGAAAACATTTTCAAAACAGTTGAAAGCTGGGCTCAGTCACTGGCCTTTTAATTTTTTTTTATTAATACTCAAAAATCAAGAACAGTACACAAATACAACCATAAACATAAAAATGATAAACAATAATAACAAAAAATAAAAACAAAGAAAAAAAGGGGGGTGTTTAATACATTACAAAGTGAAAATATAAAATTGAGAATTATGTCATCAAATATCAAAAATTTAATATTCTTAATATCATTAACGCTGTTTTTACCTTGGAAGAATTAAATTTGGTTTTATAGGATTATGTTGAATTTATTGCTTCCTTTTAATCTAGGCCTATAGCGATTAAGAGTAGCCTATGGTTCGCCTTTACGTGGAACAGCCAGCTTTCGCGAAACCTTTTGGAACGCCCCCTACCTTTCGTTTCACCAATGAGAAACCTTTTGGAACGCCCCCTACCTTTCGTTTCACCAATGAGAAACCTTTTGGAATGCCCCCACCTTTTGGCACGCCCATTGCTCCAATCTGCAGCTACCCCTACTAGAAACTAACCACATTATTAACTGTCTTGATATTTACTTTGAAAGCTGAAGCTGCGATTATGGTAAGGGGCATTACATTTCCGATGCGTGCTTGTGGTGTTCGGTCAATCACAATGCACTGGGTCAGCTGGCCAATCAGAGTAGACTGCGCTTGTCTTTTTAAATTTTTTTTATTAACCAGAACAAAATATACAATATTTTGTATAAACATGCCAGAGTGTACAAACAATTGATTCATTAATCAAAAACTCTATATTCGTGAAAAATATTACAAGTCTTCTTTGCTTTTTTATTAACAATGTTCTCCAAACTGGGGCAGTAGTCCTTAGTCTCTTGAAGAAAATGAATGCAATTTGGCTTGGATCCTGACCATTTCTTCTTATGTATGTGAAATTTCCCCAAAATAATAAAAAGCTGTACAAATAAAGTACAATTATTATTATTACTTTCACTGGAATAATACAAACCCAATTCCAAAAAAGTTGGGACACTGTACAAATTGTGAGTAAAAAAGGAATGGAATAATTTACAAATCTCATAAACTTATATTTTATTCACAATAGAATATCGATAACATATCAAATGTTGAAAGTGAGACATTTTGAAATGTCATGCCAAATATTGGCTCATTTTGGATTTCATGAGAGCTACACATTCCAAAAAAGTTGGGACAGGTAGCAATAAGAGGCCGGAAAAATTAAATTTCCACTGAACAAAAATCACAGGAATAATCAATATCCAAATTAAATCTCTAACAAACTTTTAGCTGGATATATACCATGTAAAATTTTTAATGTAACCTCTTTTACTTTATTTAAACAGTATATTTCACAAATACGCCAAGCTTTATTCCAATTTATATTTCTAAATACATTGGCCCACAATAAGCTTTTATAAGTAGCTGTATCACCTGTTATAATATTCCTAATATATTTATTAGTACAACTTTGTTTAAAAATATCAATGCTTCCTGGAAACATGCTGTCTTTAACATATATTGCCTCAGAAGTATCACTTCCACAAGCTCTTATAAAATGGACAACTTGTTGAGGTATGGCATCAAATACAACAGCATACTCTTTTGGTGTAACTGGAAAACCAAATTTATCCAAAAATTCACTATAAGATAAATTACCATTTGGATTTAGAAGTTGTCTAACTAACACAATATCATTTTCATACCAACTTTTATA
The DNA here is from genome assembly GCF_001515645.1 of Sinocyclocheilus grahami. Classification (NCBI taxonomy): domain Eukaryota; kingdom Metazoa; phylum Chordata; class Actinopteri; order Cypriniformes; family Cyprinidae; genus Sinocyclocheilus; species Sinocyclocheilus grahami. The sequence continues at coordinate 666,282 of NW_015505331.1, forward strand.
AAAGAGAGATTTATTTTTATACTGAATACATCTATTATTCCAAATAACATTTATTTGGGGGAAAATTGTGCTTAAACACCAGCATCCAGGCCAATAAAGCTTGTTTGTGAAATTTAGCTAATTTCACAGGTAGTTTGCCAATTTTAAAATCTCAACAGAAGATCTATGCCACCCATCATGTCAAACAAGTGTTTTGGAAATGTATATACCACATGCTGTCCTTCTCTTTCATGAAGTTAATTAACCAATTAACCTTGAATGTATTGTTTAAAGTTTCAAAATTAAGCACAGATAAACCACCTTTACCCTATGGTTTACATAAAATGTCCTTTCTCAAATAGTGATGTCTATTCCTCCATACAAAATTAAATAACATTTTGTCTAATTCTTTGTACACATTAGATGGCATATCTAAAGCTAACGACACATAGACGGATCTTGATATCCCCTCTGCTTTTGATAGTAAAACCCTACCATTCAGGGATAAATCTCTTTGAAGCCAGATATTAAATCTTGTTTTAGTTTTGTTCATTATAGGCTTGAAATTGAGCACACTGCGTTCATTCTCATCTTTATGTATGATAACACCTAAATAGGTAACTGTATGTTTAATAGGAATACCATGTAATTCTGTTAAATTACATGTTTTATGTGGAAACTGTATTGATTTATTTGTATTCATTTTAAGACCTGATACTGAGGAAAAGTCTTTAATACAATTAACCGCTTTTAATATTT
>NW_015505331.1:667420-695565 GCF_001515645.1 Sinocyclocheilus grahami
GCCAAGCTTTATTCCAATTTATATTTCTAAATACATTGGCCCACAATAAGCTTTTATAAGTAGCTGTATCACCTGTTATAATATTCCTAATATATTTATTAGTACAACTTTGTTTAAAAATATCAATGCTTCCTGGAAACATGCTGTCTTTAACATATATTGCCTCAGAAGTATCACTTCCACAAGCTCTTATAAAATGGACAACTTGTTGAGGTATGGCATCAAATACAACAGCATACTCTTTTGGTGTAACTGGAAAACCAAATTTATCCAAAAATTCACTATAAGATAAATTACCATTTGGATTTAGAAGTTGTCTAACTAACACAATATCATTTTCATACCAACTTTTATAAAAGAGAGATTTATTTTTATACTGAATACATCTATTATTCCAAATAACATATTTATTTGGGGGAAAATTGTGCTTAAACACCAGCATCCAGGCCAATAAAGCTTGTTTGTGAAATTTAGCTAATTTCACAGGTAGTTTGCCAATTTTAAAATCTCAACAGAAGATCTATGCCACCCATCATGTCAAACAAGTGTTTTGGAAATGTATACCACATGCTGTCCTTTTCTTTCATGAAGTTAATTAACCTTGAATGTATTGTTTAAAGTTTCAAAATTAAGCACAGATAAACCACCTTTACCCTTTGGTTTACATAAAATTCCCTTTCTCAAATAGTGATGTCTATTCCTCCATACAAAATTAAATAACATTTTGTCTAATTCTTTGTACACATTAGATGGCATATCTAAAGCTAACGACACATAGACAGATCTTGATATCCCCTCTGCTTTTGATAGTAAAGCCCTACCATTCAGGGATAAATCTCTTTGAAGCCAGATATTAAATCTTGTTTTAGTTTTGTTCATTATAGGCTTGAAATTGAGCACACTGCGTTCATTCTCATTTATGTATGATAACACCTAAATAGGTAACTGTATGTTTAATAGGAATACCATGTAATTCTGTTAAATTACATGTTTTAAGTGGAAACAGTATTGATTTATTTATATTCATTTTAAGACCTGATACTGAGGAAAAATCTTTAATACAATTAATCGCTTTTAATATTTCAGAATCATTTTAAAGAAAAATTGTAGTATCGTCAGCGAATTGAGATAATTTAAATATTCTTTCAAATACTTTTATACCTTCAAACTCTGCTTTTTTATATATATAGGGCCATAATTTGTGTAACTGATAAAAACAAAAATGGAGACAAAGGGCTACCCTGCTGTATACCTCGATTAATCTCAAATCTACCACTTGTACCCACTGATAATTTGACTGAACTATTACATCCATTGTAAATAGTTCTAACAGCTTTTTGAAAGTATTCTCCAAAATCAAAATGTTTAATACATCGAAACATAAACTCATGACTTACAGTATCAAATGCTTTGTAAAAGTCTATGAATAAGATAAAATAAGTATTCGGTATGTAATGATTGTAATCAATCATATCTAAGATTAACCTAATATTATTACTAATATGTCTCCCACTCATAAACCCTGATTGTTCTTCCTCAATTATCTCTTCCAAACCTTTCTTTAGTCTTCTTGCAAAAACTAGAGCAAGAAGTTTAGCATCATTATTCAGAAGGGTAATTTGTCTCCAGTTATCAATATAAAGTTTATCCTTATTAGGCTTAGGAATTATTGTAATAAGACCTTGTTTGAGAGTTGCAGGGAATTCCCCACTTGCAATTGATTCTTTAAACATGGCTACTAAAAAAGGAGATAACTGGACATTGAACATCTTATAAAATTCACTAGTAAGCCCATCGTTTCCTGGAGACTTATTATTCTTCAAGCCCACAATACAATTTTTAATCTCTTCTAGACTAATTTCTTTGTCACAAAATAATTTAAATTCATAATTTATTCTTTTTGTTGTGTCAGAAATTTTACTTAAATACAAATCTGTTTCTCTGTCATTGTAAGGGTCTGAAGTGTATAGATTCTCATAAAACTGGGTGACATATTCAGCAATATCTTTATTGTTTTCACATACTCTTATTAATTATGAGTTTATGTATAGATGATCATTCATTATTACGTTTTTCCAAATTAAAAAAATATTTTGTATTTTTCTCACCTTGTTCAATCCATTTCTGTCTACTTCTTATAAAGGCACCTTTAGCTTTGTCTAAATAAATTGTATCTAATTGTAACTGCAAGGACGCCAGTTGTTTGAGCTCTTCATTTGTTAAAATTCGTTTACAGGATAATTTCATTATTTCTTCAATTAATTTGGTTTCTTTCTCTTTTTTTTACTTTAGCCATTTTTTCCCCTATACCTATAGTTATAAATTCATAATTTATTCTTTTTGTTGTGTCAGAAATTTTACTTAAATACAAATCTGTTTCTCTGTCATTGTAAGGGTCTGAAGTGTATAGATTCTCATAAAACTGGGTGACATATTCAGCAATATCTTTATTGTTTTCACATACTCTATTATTAATTATGAGTTTATGTATAGATGATCATTCATTATTACGTTTTTCCAAATTAAAAAATTTTTCTCACCTTGTTCAATCCATTTCTGTCTACTTCTTATAAAGGCACCTTTAGCTTTGTCTAAATAAATTGTATCTAATTGTAACTGCAAGGACGCCAGTTGTTTGAGCTCTTCATTTGTTAAAATTCGTTCACAGGATAATTTCATTATTTCTTCAATTAATTTGGTTTCTTTCTCTTTTTTTTACTTTAGCCATTTTTTCCCCTATACCTATAGTTATGCTTCTTATTTCGAATTTCATTAATCCCAAATTTATTAAGAATACATGCCCGTTTCCAATATTTTTCTATAATTTCGATGGCTTTATTTTTAAACCCTTCATTCTCTAACAAGGTTTTATTTAATTTCCAATAGTTTGTTTTAGGACCAGCCGGATTTTCAGCATCTTTGTTGAGTTGAATTGTGATCTGTTAATACAGAAGTTTCAATTTTCACTAATTCAATATCATCGGCACTATTTGCAGAAATTAGCCAAAAATCAATACGAGAGTGTTTAGTCAGATCATTATTACTCCAGGTATACATTCTTTAATATGGGTAAGTATATCTCCAGATATCTAAAAGATCCATTCTTGCACAAATGTCTTTTAATATACTTGTTTTTACATTGTTTTTAGGGGGCCATTTGTCAATTTCTTCATCCAAAACAGTATTAAAGTCCCCACCCCAAATAATCATTGCACAAGGAAATTTTGGAAGTCAGTTGGTTAAATTTTACTTTCAATTGTTAAAAACAAATGGTTATTCTTCTGCTTATTATTTGTGGCATAAATATTTACTATTATACATTGGGAGAGATCAATACTAATATGCAGAATTATCCATCTTCCTTCAGTATCTGTTTGCTTACTGTGAATGTGTCCTTTAAATTTTCCTTTTAATAAACAAACCCAATTCCAAAAAAGTTGGGACACTGTACAAATTGTGAGTAAAAAAGGAATGGAATAATTTACAAATCTCATAAACTTAATGGTTATTCTTCTGCTTATTATTTGTGGCATAAATATTTACTATTATACATTGGGAGAGATCAATACTAATATGCAGAATTATCCATCTTCCTTCAGTATCTGTTTGCTTACTGTGAATGTGTCCTTTGGATTTACCTTTTAATATAACTACCCCTGCAGATTGGTTCGTACCAAATGAGAACCAAACATCATTCCCCCACTGACTTCTCCAAAAAGGTTCATCTGCTTCACAAGCATGAGATTCTTGAATAAAATAAAAGTCTGCACCTTTGCTTTGACAATACAAAAATAAAGATTTCCTTTTCAGTTGGTTTCTTATACCTCTGGCATTAATCAGAGCAGACTGCGCTTGTCAAAGGAGGGGGCTTTGTTGAAAACGATGTGTTTGAGAGAAGCGGGGCATAGAGGACCTACAATAATGTACAGTATTTGAAAAATAATGTGTTTTTTGAACATTAAAGCATGTCAACATATTCTGTTACACCAAATACACAAAATAATGATCTTTAAAATAGCATCATATGACCCCTTTAAAAGTTTTTAAAGCTTTTTTGTTCTGAGACAGCTGGATTGATAAAAGGTATTGCTCAAATTCTTTTATAAAAACAATTCTGGAGTTTGAATATTTGCATCTATGGATGTGAAATTTAGCAAGAAGCAAAATCAGATTCACTCCATACAACTGTTTCCTTTTAGATTGTTCATACACTCTTAAAAATAAAGATGCTTCAAAAGGTTCTTCAAGCGATGCCATAGAAGAACCATTTTTGGTTCCACAAAGAACCATTCAGTCAAAGGTTCTTTAAAGAACCACCTCTTTCTTACCTTTTTATAATCTGAAGAACCTTCTTTCGCCACAAAGAACCTTTTGTGAAACAGAAAGGTTCTTCAGATGTTAAAGGTTCTTTCTGGAACCATTTAAACAAAAAGGTTCTTCTATGGCATCGTGAAGCACCTTTATTTTTAAGAGTGTACTCAATAAAACCCAATACTACGTCCTTCCAAAACAGAATACATTCATTATAAATGTTACTCCTAATGAAACTTAAAACATATTGCCAAAATGTATTTGTAAATAGACCGTTCCAAAAGAGATGAACAACCGTTTCAACAGAGTCATCACAAAAAGAGCAACTGGAGGAAATATCACTTTTGAATTTTTTCATGGGCTCAGTCACTGGGCCGACGAAACATGCTCACTGACACGTGCCGTCATCAAGGTACGCCCACAGCGGAAGTGCGCCATACTGGGTTTCCTGTCGTTTTCAGTTTGGTTAATTACTGATACGCTTGTTAATTTTTCTTTAAGGAAAGCCTTCAGACAAGCTCAGCATTCTTTTAATCTCAGAAACGGACAAAAGTGCGTTACATGAAGATTCCATGAATGTCACTGCAAGAGTTTTATTTAGTTCGCTGATTTTGCAAGCTAGCTGACTAAGCTGTCACTTGAGCCGTTAGCCTGCTAGCCTAATGGTCGGGTGTTAATGCAACTTACTGCAGATAGAAAATACTGAAATCACTTTGGCTTATTAAATCATGCGTATGAAAGATGATTTTTCTTGGACAGATTAACTGAATCGACTGTCGAAACATTCCGGTTACTGCAAGCATAGCCAGCTAGCTTGTGAAGTCCTCATAGAGCTAACCCAGTGCAGGGAGTTTGCTCATTTACTGCCTTGTATTGCTTCTCAGATTGCCACATCTCTTTCTTCTAAATTATATTTTGCTCTAACTCGTAGTCTTTGGTTTTTAGAATTGATATGGTAAGTTGGTTTAAACAACGTTAGCAAGGCTTGTCAACTTTTTGACTGCAGCTTTAGTTTGTGTTTGTGATGTGTCATTCTGAATCTGTCAAATGTCTAAATTGTACTGTATAGCAATACTAAGAATTTTATTGGTTCCGTTATGTTTTTAACGTTGTCATTTAACAAGGTTAAATCATTTCTAGACTATCAGTTCTTGAACTGTTTCTCACTCTTACTATTCTAACGTTAGTTGTGGTAAAAGGCCACTAGAATCTGAATTCAATCTTAGTGAACTCATTAGTGACAAAAAATGAAGATGTTGTAACATTTTCCTCATATCTCGACTCCAGCTGGCACCACCAATTCCTACTATCATGCCGGCTCTTCTGGAGAGGCCCAAACTGTCTAATGCCATGGCACGTGCCTTGCATAAGCACATTATGAGAGAGAGGGAGCGGAAGAGGCAAGGTGAGTCCAGGAATCCGCTGTATATTATTTTTACTACAGGAAATAAAATAATTTCCATGTTCATGTTGCTCTCCGGTGCTGATGATTGTTGATCATGTGCACTTTGTAATCAGTTATCAATTGTTTTTCTCAGAGGAGGAAGAGGTTGACAAAATGATGGAGCAGAAACTAAAAGAAGAGGAAGAGAGGAAGAGGAAGAAAGAGATGGAGGAGAGAATGTCCTTAGAGGAAACAAAAGAGCAGGTGCATCTGTGTAATCGCTGCATTCTAATACTTGGATTATTTACAAGTGATGTAGGAATTATAATTATTCTCAGGACTCCTGACCAGCCCTTTATTTCTTTCTTTCTCTCTCATTAGATTATGAAGATGGGAGTGAAGCTGCAGGGTCTTCAAGAGGAGAAGCACCAGCTTTTTCTGCAGCTGAAGAAAGTCCTACATGAGGAGGAGAAAAGACGTCGGAAAGAACAGAGGTATGGAAAAGAGATCTGGCAAAGCCTGATGTCAAATGGAAAAATTAGGTCTCCACACCATAAATAGTATATCCATCCCCAGATACCACATGCTAGATATAAGTTCTTCACAGTTCTATGGAGATATATCTTACTACCCAATGAACCGTTCATTTAATAGATTTTATAACTCTTACCAGGCCTCTATTGTTCTTAATTTAGCTTTATTAAATCTAGCTAAAGAGCATTCCATATTAACTGTATGTTGCGTATTCAATAACCACAGTCTTGAGATGTCTGCCTTCGTGTCCCACCAAAGTGCAGTTATTGTTTTCTTTGCAGCACCAAAACCTGCTCTTTTGACAAACCCAGTGTTTTGTCTGATACTCAAAACTGTATTAACAGTCTTCTACCAGCCAAGAGGCAGAATAAGGGTGCTTTCACACTTTTAATGCGCACCCGAGTTCATTTGACATCAGAGTTCGGTTCGTTTGGATGACGTGAACGCCGCCGTTTTCCTAAAAAGGGGGGTCTGGGGTGCTGTTCATGCGAACTCCGGTACGGTTGGCTTCTGATGTGAATGCATTGTACTAAATCACGGAGGTAAACCGCTATTAATGACGTATGAGTTGGTCAAATGGTGTATTTATGCGTTTACTCACTCATTTTCTTGAAAAGTATGACTGACGCACTGTAGCAGAAAGTATTTAGATCTAATTTCTGCTCGCAGAAATTGACTCCCGCTTTCTTTTGAACCTTTGCATTACAGTCATGTCAAATAGACACATGTGCCGATCTATGTGGGTGCTTTGGAAAGGAATCAGAATTTTCTCAGTGACTCAAATGTACCGTGGTTCAGAACCAAAAAATACAATATGAACACAAACCAGCGGTGGCAGTGGGAGGGGGGATCAACCAAACACAGGTTCAGACCAGGCAATCGAACCAAGCGTGAAAGTATCCTAAGAAAGCCAGAGAAGAGGAAACAAAGTTATGATGATAAAAAATGAGAAAAATAACATAAAATGTAATAATAATTTGATCAATAACACTTTTAATGCGCACCCGAGTTCATTTGACATCAGAGTTCGGTTCGTTTGGATGATGTGAACGCCGCCGTTTTCCTAAAAAGGGTGGTCTGGGGTGCTGTTCATGCGAACTCCGGTACGGTTGGCTTCTGATGTGAATGCATTGTACTAAATCACGGAGGTAAACCGCTATTAATGACGTATGAGTTGGTCAAATGGTGTATTTATGCGTTTACTCACTCATTTTCTTGAAAAGTATGACTGACGCACTGCATCAGAAAGTATTTAGATCTAATTTCTGCTCGCAGAAATTGACTCCCGCTTTCTTTTGAACCTTTGCATTACAGTCATGTCAAATAGACACATGTGCCGATCTATGTGGGTGCTTTGGAAAGGAATCAGAATTTTCTCAGTGACTCAAATGTACCGTGGTTCAGAACCAAAAAATACAGTATGAACACAAACCAGCGGTGGCAGTGGGAGGGGGGATCAACCAAACACAGGTTCAGACCAGGCAATCGAACCAAGCGTGAAAGTATCCTAAGAAAGCCAGAGAAGAGGAAACAAAGTTATGATGATAAAAAATGAGAAAAATAACATAAAATGTAATAATAATTTGATCAATGAACGAATCAAAGAAATTAGTACATAAATGTTTAAAATGATTATTATAAATGATTATAAATGAATGAATAAATTTATATAAAATAAACGTGTATGATTGCTCTCTTAAAGCAACACACAGACACACAGGTTGCAACAAAGAATCCTTAAATCCTTCACACATGACTTTAATTAAAAAAAAAAGTGCATATATATATATATATATATGTATTTACACGCACATACATCACACCACTATTCAAAGGTTCGGGGTCAGTAAGTTATTTTTACTTTAAAGGGTCATGAAACCCCAGACTACTTTTTCTGAGATTTTAGCAGAGGTGTTTGTGTTGCTCATCATAGAAGAGAATGTTAGCATCCGATAATTTTAACTGTTGGAGAAAACTGGTTAAATTTAAGCTTTTTTTGCGCTATTTTCATCTTCCGGGTTTAAAATCTACATCGTGTTAACGACGTGGCAATGGACTATAGTTCATCGATGACGTGTTGGTGTCTATTAAATTATTCATGAGACTGCATGTTCTTATCCTATGAGAAGACGCTTCGCTTAATAATTCACAACAGCATGTGTTGATTTGCTATGACAGACGTTTCAGACTGTGAGATGAGATCGGGCACATTAAGTGAGAGAAACGTTCATGGATCGAAGAAGAGTGTTTGTTTTTGCTTCGTAACAAGAGTTCGGCACAAACGCGAATCATTCACTTGGTGAGCATAACCGTTTTTACAGCTCTGACACAACCCATCAAAAGGTTTAGATAAACGCCAGAGAATAAGCCCTAAAAGTTCTCAGAGGTGCAACAACACGTTCATATATATGTTTTCGATGCAGAGTGCAAATGGCTGTGCCTTTATTTGTATTTTTAACTCGATGGCAGCGAAATTAAACTTTCTGAACGTGAAGCTGTGTGTTGTCCGCCTCCCCTCTTCCCTCTCCTCTCCTCCGCTCCGCTGCACACCACGCCCACTTTTTTAGCATTTATTATCCAAAGCTGTCAGATTTTTGAAAATGACATGTTTGCTAATCGGTTTATTATGTTTAATATGTTTACAGTGACATGACAACTCTGACTTCGGCAACATACCAGCCAAACATGTCCATCCACAGTGGACCGCACCTTCTCAGCATGCAAGGTGACCACTATTTGACATCTTCAGTGATCTGTCAATGAAGTATCAAGCTGTAACTGTCATTTAGACTCTACTAGAATTGCCCTTCAATAATGACTTCATTTTGCTTCACTACTTGTTTTCACACAGCGGGTCAGGTTAGTCATGGGCGTTCAGGTGCTCTTCTTGGGGATCGCAGTAAACAGCTCTTCCAGTCGCCAGTCATTTCTGTGAGTGTGATATTTTAATGTAAATCAATCTGTTTGTACCTGAAACAAACGAAACCAACTTTTTTTAATAATGAGGGACACCCAGTTCAGCTACCACTCACAGATTGGATTTTTTTGGTGTGTGTGCTTGATCATTAAAAAATGATTGGTTGCTTGCCACCTTCTCAGACGCGTCATTTCCAGTCTCAGCCAGGATTCAGTGCAGGTGGAACAGAGCATGGCCAGTACTCTGGAGCCCAGCCGAGTCATAGCCCGTATGGAGTCAGTCAGCAGCAGCATACATCACCTTTTGCCTCCAGTCAGCCGGTGCCAGCCAATTATGCCAGTGGTTCACAACTTAGAGGTACCTTGTTTGTATTTTCCCTCAGTTCTTATGATAGATGTGGATATGTGTTATTATTCGCTTGTAAGACTCAAAAGGTTCTTGCGTTCATTTTCTTGTTGTGTTCTTGAACAGGGTGTACATTTGTGATGTGTTGTTGTGATGTTGTGTTTTTCTGTTTCCAGGTGCATCAGCATTCCAGGCCATGCAGTACTTGCCCCATCAGCAGCAGGGTTATGCGGTCCACAGTCACTTCACCTCTCAGCCAGGTGTGTGTAACATGTCTGTGTCATGTACATGTACCTAGGCCCTCTCCCCTACCCTCATCGGGGAAAAAACAAACTACCAGCCTAGCTTACGGTGTCTTCTTCTAAAAGTCATCTTTGACAATTCCACTTTTGAAACAAGAGGCTAATCCAGCCTTAATCAGGTCACACACTGGACGCACCGCACCACGTTTTTAAAATTCGAACACATTGTTTTGTATGAGTGTACGCACACCAGTGGCGCCACCGGCAACTCAGCTGCGACTCTGGGTGCTGTTCAAAATCCTGCCGCGCCACAGAGCACCCCTCACATGTTTTCCATTAAATTGCATTATATTTGTCCCAAATTATTGTTAATGTACATAATGACTTCATCCTAGGCTGGAAGATTGTGCAATTTTCAGCGAAACGTCTGTCTTTCTTTGGCTCTTAAAAAGTCTGTGCTTCATGTAGACTGCAATGGATCGCACTTCCAGCCTTCATGAGACATTCAAGTTGTTCAAATTTTTTTCAACATGTCTTCTGATATTCATTCATGTTTATCTCGTGCTGGAACCAATAGAAAAATAGATGATTGATTCACATGCCTCTTGAACTGAATACAGGGATCTCATGTCACATTAAAGAGCGGACAAACATTTATTGTTTGTATTTCGTGATCAAATTGACAGAATTTAAAGGCTATGATTTGTGTTATATTAAAATAACAAAACATGTTTGTTGAGATTATTGGATGGCTGGTGCGCTACAAATAATGAATAGACTTGAAAACGTAAAAAATAATTTCCAAGCATTTTTAGGCTACCGTCAATAAAACCGCTTGTGAATAGTCATGTAATGTTATTTACCTCAGAAAAGACAATAAAGGAGCGTTGAAGCCTACATTAACCTATAACGTTTGGGGGGGCCCATACAAATGTTTTTGCTTATGGGCCCGGGGCTGACTTGCTACACCGCTGATATCATAGCTGGACCACCAATCACAGAACCACAAACACTAGGCGGAAACAATGGCCATCATTCATGTAACACATTCACTGAATAGGCAGATTTGGAGAGTTATTTCCACAGAAACTGTATTTATTTTATTTAGATGGTGATTGTCAAATTATGAGTTGCTTAAATAAAAATATAAATGATTATTAAAAATAATATTTAAAAATTGTCATTTAAAAAAAAGATTTAAAAATGGTAAATATTGTTTTTACAATAGTTTAGGCTCTCTCTGAGGGCCTAGAGGACCCTGACGGTTCCCCTCTGGTCTGTGTGAGGATGAGTTCATGTTGCATACTTTTATTATGAAATAGTATATTTAATTAAATATGTGTGGAGATAAATAGTTTTTTTTTTTTTTTTTTAAATCAGTCGCACCTAAGGGGCAATTTTATTTAGGATGCTACCTTGGAACAAATTCAAAAGTTTGGGGTCGGTTTGGTTTTAATATTTTAAAAGAAGTCTCTTACACTCACCAAGGCTGCATTTATTTAATCAGAAATACAGTAAAAACAGTAATATTGTAAAATAATAACTTTTCTATTTTAATATATTTTAAAATATCATTTATTCCTGACAGCAAAGCTGAATTTTCAGCAGTCAATACTCCAGTCATAAGTGTCACATGATCCTTCAGAAATCATTGTAATACTCTAATTTGGTGCTCAAGAAACATTAATGCTATGCTAATTGCTAAATAAACATTAAGCATTTATATTTTTTGTGGAAACCGTGATGCATATTTTTTTTTCAGGATTCGTTGCTGAGTAAGAAGTCAAAAGAATTACCACCATGGCAAATAGCTATTAATTTCAGTCTCATGCAGAATGTTAGGGTGTGAAGATAAGATTCACCACTAACACTTTGGAGCCTTTTGGATTAAAGCTACATAGCACACAACGCTTGGCACCATAGTGTTACGACGTGACTGTATTACTGTCACACGCAAGTCATTTTCTGTGCCATTCTTCAGCTGTTAGACCACCCTTTGCAACAGGGTATGCCATTTATTGCCATTTTTTTTATGCATTTGAAGACATCGACAACAGCTGTGCCAACATTATAATAATAGCACTATATGTCACAACTAAAATTAAATCTTTTAATTATTTTAAAATTAAAACTAACTAAACAATATAGGAAAAGACTAGAAGATTGTATTTCCAGGTTCTGTAACAGACCTCACACTCAGTGCTGTCTATAACTTGCATTAACATTGATGAATGCACCTTTTCTCAGAATCAGAATTAGTTTTTTTTCTAATTCAAAGAACAGGAAAATAATATTTTCATAAGATTTTAAATTGCAAATGTGATGTTTTTAGCCAACCAACTGAATTTCACAAAACTGCACTTAAAAATATGAATAATATTAATAATCTGTTTAAAAGAGCTTGTTAAAATTATTTGCAATAGAAAACGTTTGTAATATTATACATGTTTTTGCTGTCACTTTTAATTAATAAAATGCATCCTTGCTGAATAGAAGTATTAATTTCCCTCAAAAAATAAAAATCTTACTGAACCCAATCATTTGAACTGTAGTGTATGTAGAAAGTAGACAGCAAGGCAGCTCAGTAAGGTTTTTAACTGGGCCTGTCCCCCATAAATGTTTTCTCTGTCGTCTTTTTGGCAGACACCTTCACAATCCTTCTGTATTACTACTTTCATTCCAGGTTATATCCCCAGCGCTGGGATTCCCCTGCAGAAACAGTTGGAACATGCTAACCAGCAGTCCGGCTTCACAGACTCTGTAAGTAGGGCTGGTCAGGATGTAAACTTTGATAAACTGGGACCAAAGGAAGGACAGCTGAGTGCAGAGTGTCACTGGATCCCTATGTCTGTGTAAACATTACTCATATTTGTGATTTCAGAGTTCATTGAGGCCCATGCATCCACAGGCTCTGCATGTCAGCGCTGCAGGTTTGCTGCCTACTGCTTCTATTGCGGTCCAGATCCCTCCTGGCAAGGTCAGAGCCAAGCCAATTAATGAAATCTATATTAACTTAGTCTTCCTGCTGCATTATTTGCAATTAATTGATTTTTAGCCTTAAATAGTAGGATTACTTGTTATGTTTTGGGCATAGATGTCTTGCTTTTTTTCTTTGGACAGTCTGGCTTACCATATGCACATCCACCAAGGCCAGCTTCCCCAGGCGCATTCACGCATGGAACGCCCTCACAACAAGCACATGCGGTGAGTTCTGTCCAAACCAAGAATACCGTTTTATTTATAGCATGTATGTACATTTCCTTATTAAATAAATGCAGTATCTGATTAAGATCTGTATAAGGAAAGTGACATTCAGTTTTTTTCTCCTTTTGTTTTACAGGCTACATTTCAAAGCTCTTCTCAACCAACCCCTCGCCACACCTACCTTTCTCACAGCCAGTCAGGGCAGAGGTTTTACCACCATGGCAAATAGCTATTCATTTCAGTCTCATGCAGAATGTTAGGGTGTGAAGATAAGATTCACCACTAACACTTTGGAGCCTTTTGGATTAAAGCTACATAGCACACAACGCTTGGCATCATAGTGTTACGACGTGACTGTATTACTGTCACACGCAAGTCATTTTCTGTGCCATTCTTCAGCTGTTAGACCACCCTTTGCAACAGGGTATGCCATTTATTGCCATTTTTTTTATGCATTTGAAGACATCGACAACAGCTGTGCCAACATTATAATAATACCACTATATGTCACAACTAAAATTAAATCTTTTAATTATTTTAAAATTAAAACTAACTAAACAATATAGGAAAAGACTAGAAGATTGTATTTCCAGGTTCTGTAACAGACCTCACACTCAGTGCTGTCTATAACTTGCATTAACATTGATGAATGCACCTTTTCTCAGAATCAGAATTAGTTTTTTTTCTAATTCAAAGAACAGGAAAATAATATTTTCATAAGATTTTAAATTGCAAATGTGATGTTTTTAGCCAACCAACTGAATTTCACAAAACTGCACTTAAAAATATGAATAATATTAATAATTCGCCTAACACTACTAGAAACGTGCTAGTAACTGGCTAATCATGCCAAAAAAAGGCTAACACCATGCTAGTAACGTGCTAATCATGTTAGAAACATGTTAGCAACTTGCTAAAAATGCTAGAAACATGCTAGCATCAGGCTAGTAACATGCTAATCATGCTAGAATCAGGCTAGTGACATGCTAATCATGTTAGATTAATGCTAGTAACTTGCTAACCATGTTAACATGTTAGTACTTGTTAATCATGCTAGAAACATGCTAACAAAATGTTAGCAATGAGCTAATAATGCTAACAACTTGTTAAACATGTTAGAAACATGATAGTAACGTGCTAATCATGTTAGAATCATACTAGTAACATGTTAATCATGCTAGAATCATGTTAACAACATGCTAGTAACTTGCTAACAAAATGCTAGTAACTTGGTAATCATGGTAACAACATGCTAGTAACGTGCTAATCATGCTAGAAACTTGTTAACAAAATGCTAGTAACATGTTAATCATGTTAGAATAATGCTAGCAGCATGCTAGTAAATGGGTTAAAAATGTTAACACCATGCTAGTAACATGCTAATCATGCTAGAAACATGCTAGCAGCTTGTTAAACATGTTAGAAACATGTTAGCATCATGCTAGTAACATGTGAATCATGCTAGAATAATGTTAGCAACATGCAATTAACTTGCTAATCATGTTAACAAAATGCTAGTAACTTGTTAGAAACATGCTAACATGCTAGTAACTTGTTAATCATGCTAGAATAATGCTAACCACATGCTAGTAATTTGCTAATCATGTTAGAAACATACTAGCATCATGGTAGTAACATGGTAATCATGCTAGAATCATGCTAGTAATTTAAAAAAAAAATTCAATTCAAGTTTATTTGTACAGCGCTTTTCACAATACAAATCGTTGCAAAGCAACTTTACAGCAAATTAAGTTTCTACTATATTTAGTGGTAGCTTATCAGTGGTGACTGTCAGTTAATGTACATATGGCAGAAATGGAAACGGAAAAATCAATTTAAGACGTAATAAAACAGACGATGAACACTATTAACAGCAATTATTATATGATGCAATCAAACTTATAGCAAAATGTGGTAGTTCTGTATGTTGTTTGGTCCTCTGAGGGGTTGGCATCATCTCTTCTCAGGTGTTCTGGATCCAGACTGAAGCTTGTGTAAATCCTAGTTACCACGGGATGTCAATCCCAGCAGAAACAGAGAAACAAATAGAGACATACCAACCAAGCTAATTTGATTTGTTTAACCCAAACTAAAGAATAATAATGTGCATTTGATCAGATATAACTGCAGTACAAGATTATGAGATGCATTATTTGAATGCTTGGCCAAAGAGATGAGTCTTTAATCTAGATTTAAACATAGAGAGTGTGTCTGAACCCCGAATGTTATCAGGAAGGCTATTCCAGTGTTTGGGAGCCAAATGTGAAAAAGCTCTACCTCCTTTTGTGGACTTTGCTATCCTAGGTACTACCAAAAGTCCAGAATTTTGCGACCTTAGGGAGCGTGATGGATTGTAGCGTGGTAGAAGATTAGTTAGGTACGCAGGAGCTAACCCATTAAGGGCCTTATAGGCAAGTAATAATATTTTGTAACTGATGCTAATCATGCTAGAATAATGCTAGTAACTTGCCAGTCATGTTAACAACATGCTAATAATGCTAACTTCATGCTAGTAACATGCTAATCATGCTAGAAACATGCCACTAACTGGCTAATCATGTTGACAAAATGTTAACACCAACATGCTAGCAAAATGCTAATCATGTTAGAAACATGCTAGTAACTTGCTAATCATGTTAACACAATGCTAATACCATGTTAGTAACATGATAATCATGCTGGCAACATGTTAGTAACTTTGCTAATTATGTTAACAACATGCTAATCATGCTAGTAAACATGTTAGTATGCAAACAAAATGCTAACACCATGCTAGAATAATGCTAGCAACATGTTAGTACTTGCTAATTATGGTAACAACATGCTAGTAACTTGCTAATCATGCTAGCAACATGCTAGTAACATGCTAATCATGATAAAAACATGTTAGCAACATGCTAGAAACAGCCTAGCAACCACCTCAGGTAACCTACCAATAAGTTTTATACCTGTTCTGTTTACATCTGTTTTTCTGATAGACTGTATTGCCTTGAAAACATTCAAACTTTAATCTTTCAAACTATTTTAACTTTCAAACTACTTCAAACTGAAAACTTTCTAGCTAGGCTTTTTCAAGCCAACTTAAAGTTTGTCTACAAACTTTTCAATCTAGTTCTTTTTAGTGTCACTGAATTATGTGGTTGGGTGGAAGTGTGTTTCAATATTGGCTTATGTAAATACCTTGATGATTATGAAATTCATTCAGCACTGTCTCAAAAATGTAGTTAATCTAAGTTCAGTTTCGATCTGTTGTTTTCTTGTAGGCCGTTTCTCTTAAATACTGTGGAAATCCCCAGTACTATTGACCACATAGCACTTCACCTCATCTTGAAAACAGTCCGTCCTACCCTACATTTCCTTTGAGTTTAAGACATCAGGAATAGACTATTGTAAGCTGAAGGACTACTTATTTTCTTTTAGATAAATCTTTATCATAAAGCACACAACTTTATGGCTTTCCCACTAACTCATAAACATCTCATATTCTGAAGCCATTATAAGTAAAACACTTGTATTGTTAAAGGAATAAATGAAAAATCATTTATCATTCACTTGCCCTCGTGTTCTCAAAAACCTTTATGACTTTCTTTTGTGGAACACAAATCTTTTGTGTTTCATAGAAGAAGAAAAATGTTTGGAATGAAATGAGGGTAAGAAAATAATGACAATGTTTATTTCTGGGTAAACTGTAGTGACAAGAGTACTGTGAATAAAGTGCCATGGAAGTGTGTGGTTAGCCATCAGAGTCTTCCAAATGGCTCTCTCAAAAACTGCTAAAATCTTGGCAGGAAGTTATGGAGGAAGTCGTGTAGGTTGGAACTGGTCTGCCTCCCTTTCCGTACCACTGCTTTTACAGTAATTGCATTTACTGAAGGGTCTGAGAGACACCGTTTTGTGGTTGCATCTCAAAGATTAGACTGAGTGAAAGAAGAAAAAAACGTTTATTTTATGTCAAATAATTTGCAAACAATACACATTTTAAATGTTAAATGCAGGTCCAGTCTTGAATGATTGTGATTATGTGTAAGTGGGAATTAATTAAGTGATTATCTGCTATAATAATGTATCAGTAAATGCATGCAGAAAAAGACTGGGAATTAGAGGGGGTGTGTGTGTGTGTGTGTGTGTGTGTGTGTGTGTGTGTGTGTGTGTGTGTGTGTGTGTGTGAAAGAGAGCGATTACAAATTTAGCTGCTGATTCACCTCCGGCCCGCCCACTTACTGTTGGCTTCAGCTGTTTTCTGTCTCAAACTGCTCTCTGTCTCAAACCAACAAAGAGCAAGCAAAAGTGAGAATGAGAATTACGTGACCGATTCATCTTGAAGATGACATAAACAAAGCTTCTTGAAGAAATAAAAGGCTACAAAACCCCTCAAGTGCTCATTCACTCCTTTGGGTTAACTTGGAGTGTGTGCTCAGAGAATAACGATGATCCCATTCGTCGGTGACTTAAGTGAGCTCATATGTATATGATAATCCAAGATGATCATGTCTCTGAAACAGCTTTACAGTCACAGTTTCCCTTTCAATCAGTCCCGAAAAACCAAACCTCAGAGTTCATTTAGAGCAGCACATTAATCAACTCTATACACTTCTATACACTCAATACACTTCCTTCAGCTGTTGTATCAGACTCAGACGAAAACCATTTGTTCGTTACATCTCTCAGAGTGTTGTGTTTGTTCTGTGACTGTGTGCGTTTAATTTAGTACAGTGTGATGCTGGGTCAGTTAGTCAAATCAGGACAGTGACGTGAGAGGCAACATGTGACTAAACAGGCGGGAAGATTCAGCTCATCGGAAGAGAATGAGAGAGCTGCAAAACGTGAGAACTAAGTACAAACAAGACAGTACAAGAAGAGAACATTTGGTCGTTATCATTTTTGAATGCGAATGAAAATGCAGAATGTATAGGACATTGAAAGGGTTGGGAGGTTTATACGCAGGCCAGCCACTGGTGAGACATCAGGGCGGAAGTTGACAATGCAGTTTGAGCTGGTATGAGAAAGAGAGAAGGGAGGGAGAGTGAGAGAGAGAAACCTCTAATGAATCAAGGAAGATGGGCTTTTTTAGAAAAACAAGAAAAATACATTTACCAACAGCAAAAGAAACAGAATTTTTGGTGTATTACTTATTATAACAGTTTTTTTTTTTTAAACGAGATGTGTCAAAATGAAACTGCAGTGGCAACGAATGAATGGGTCTAACTCTTCGGCTCTTGGCAGGGAAATACTGCATCATTGGGTACCGATGGTTATGGTTTGTTTGTGTTTTTTCGAGTTCTGTCTTCCTATAAATCAAGTAAGTGACAGTATCCGAGTACATATATTTTTGTCTTTACATTTTACTCAATGTCGTATTTTGCCAGTGTTTTGATTTAGTTGTTGAGATGTTACAAGTTGTAGTCATTTATGTTAAAGGGCCAAAATATATTCCCGGGTATTCTCGAGGGTATGCGGTTCATCCATATATTTAAAAAGGCGTACGAAGAACTATTGGTTGTCCCTTGACCCCCCTTCATGACGTTTTTTGTTCTTATTTGTCAAGTTCACTGCATAAACTCACGTAGCCACCTTTCTGTCTCAAACAGATGAATATTAACAATATTTGCGCTCCGTTAAACGCGATTAATTTGCAAGATGGATCCTACGTATCCTTCGACTTCATATTCGGGATTTGAGAACTTTATTACAAGTTGTAGGACTGAAGCTCCAAACAACAGGTGGGTGAGAAGGTAGCTGACCTGTATACGAGCTCTGCATAAAAGTCTTTATTTATCAGCAAATCTGATGTAATATTGTTCGCTTTTACATTTATGCAATTTTGGAGATATTTCATCCTGTTTTTAATATTTGTATCCTTGGTTTGGGCAGAGGTGCCTGATTGCTAAATGCTAAGTAACATGTGCTGGATAAGAACTGTGATGAGACACAAGGAAAAACAATGTTGAATCTTAGTATTATCTCCGAACTATGATTTTTAGTGATTATTTATTTCGGCTTGTTATACACTTATGATTTTATATGCATTATAGAAAATTCAAGTGTGCAGTGATGCGTCAGCCATTTTGAGAGTATGCAGAAGATATGCAGAGTGTTTTTTTTAATATATATTTCCTTGTTTCCTTTCGATTTAAACATATTATGAGATTAATTATTTTTTCTTATATTATGCAGTTATTCAAGCTTGCCTTTGGTCAATTTTATGCTATTATGTTAACTGCTTATCAGAATTACACTTTTGGAGAGAAAATGCGGAAATGTTCATGTGACATGGGGTTTATCATTTATTGTAACCATCACTGAAAATTAAGAATTCAAGTTTTGGATTTGTATGTTTTGACAAATTCATTATATTACAGTAATAATACTGATAAGCTAGAATTCATTTTTTCTAAATATACTTTGAACAAACACACAAAGTCAATGCTATTAATGAAAAGATATGCTAGAAATAAAATTACACAACATATGTACTGAAAAAAATATGCATTTACTGTACAATGATATTTCTGAGTGTCCTTTATCTATAAAACTAAGTTAAAAGGTTGGAAAAAGAGTTTACAGGTGATTTTCTATTTGCTTGAATAAAGGGCATACACTATAAACAAAATAAAGTGAAATTTTGTATCATTATCTGATTTTTCTTTTAACAAAGAGAAATTCCAAAACATCAAAACCAGGCGCTTTTTAGCTGTATGTTTTAGAGCTTTTCTCGAATGTTCCCTCACACACAAACACACATGCACACACCAGTAAGCTTGCCTTTCTCTGAAGCATCATCAGAAAAAAGGCACTCATTTTAATGTTTTGTTTTTTTTCATTTGTCCACAACTAGATTTACTATCGATCATCATATTTTTTTATTTTTTGTGAAAAATTAATTACAAAACATGAAGTTGTGTGAAACCGTGGATATGTCATTTGGAATGATGTTCTACGTGATGTAAGGTCAAAGATAGTCTTTGACATCATAATAATTAATTGCTCATAATTTTATATAACATAATCAGCAATTAAGTGTGCAAATAGCAAAGGAAAAACAATAATTAGTAACAAAGTTTCATTATGTCTTTTATACTGTAATGGGTCTATTACATATTCTACTAAGTAAGGTTTTTTCCTTTCTCTGAAATATGTGAATTATACCACCGCACTTTGTAATGTTAACTATGCAATACAAAATATATGTGTGGGATTCTACTTCTGTCTCTTTTTTTACTCTTTTCTTTTTATTATAATACCAATAACAAATTTCAAAATGAATCACACTCTTTATGAATGAATCGCAATATAAAATTAATTGGTTTTGCTTGAAAATATTAGATTATTTTGAGAAAATATGGTGATCTGCATTGTGACTGTTTACGATTTGTAATTGTTTTGTTATCTCTGAGAACAATGGAGATGCAGAAGTGTAATTAGTAGTTTCATATGGGAGTATACATTTTAAATTATAATTGGAAGCTAACTTTTTCTGATGGTTTTATTTCTTCTGTGTCTTATTAAATCACAAAATGCAAAACATTTAACTGGTGTTAATGTTGACTCATATTCTTTATATCACCGGTTGCTGGATCAGTTTCTGTTGCAGACCAAAAAACTGTCTCTAAGCTCCATTAACTTTGTAATATATGTACAAGCATTTGTTTCTCATAACATGCCCTCATAAATGCATGCATTCTGTAGAATGTGAATTGAAAAGTTAAATATTTTAAATGTGAGTGACATATGTAAATAATAAAACTTTTGAAATTTTATTCATTATACCACTTTCAGTCTGAGTGGTGAATCGATTATGAAAGACCTCATTTTCTATTATGTAAGTGATGTGGGGACTCAACTGACTGGTCAAAAGTTTCAAGTATGATTTTATAACTCACGGGTAGCAATGACAGAAATTCTGTGGCTGTGATGTGGGTGAACAGTTCTTTTGGTAGGCCTCTGGAGTTCATTATTTGGTGACATTCCTGCAGCCACATACAACATAATATATGTCTGCAAAAATGAGTGACTTTCGGTTTATCCCTTTGTTAGATTTGTATAGTTTTGATTTGATGCTTACCATGCCATATCCTGGAGATGAACTCCTGAGTTTTTCAAACCTATTAGAATCAATGGCCCATCTGTCTCGGTGTTATCAATCTCGAACTTCTTACTTTGCCTATGCATGGATAGATAGGCTTTGCAAAATACTTCATGTCATATAGTTTTATAGATAGATAGATAGATAGATAGATAGATAGATAGATAGATATAAAATAGAACTAAAATCAAATCTTTCTTACTCGGAATGCGCTCGCGCGACTAAATGCAACACAGTGTAATAAAGAAAGACTGGATATTTCAAACAACTTCCTCACTACGCAGATCCCGCGCATTTTGTCTAGTTGTCTATTAGAAACGTTCATTTTCTGTAGATTTTTTTGTTCTTTTTCCCCCATTGAATTCCTTCTCTGAGAGCCCGGTTGTCCGTCAGGTGATGCTGACGTCGGCAGACTCCTCCTGCAGGGGAATCCCGCAAACTCCACGCGTGGATTTAGCTTTGGGTTTGTTTGAAGCCCGTTTTTTGTGTTGTTTTGGTCTTTGTTTGAGTAACACGGAACTCATCACCGCAAGACTCTTACAACTTAGTAACGAAAAAAGAAAACGTTTGGGGAGAGGAGGTCGGTGAAGTAAATTATCGCAAGGTAAAAGAGAGACAATTGTGCTGATTCTTCTTCTTCTTCTTTTTTGGCGTATTCCGCACCTAGGCACATACCGCCACCAACTCGTTTCTATTCATACATGGGTGATAATTGTGCTGATTCCTAATTTGCTAGAACATAAATTCGTTCTTCAGTAAGTGTTTGATTCGAAACTATTTCGTGCATTAAAGTCGGGATTTGGAGTACAAGATTACTTGATGCGTGCAGATATTGATATTTTAACGAGCTGACGTCGATGCGATTAAAATTGGTTTAAAAAATGGAATAAAACTAATGAATTAACAGGAACGGAAACTCAGAGGTTCAATAACGCTTTAAACGTTATTGAACCGTCATAGCTGTGAAGCGAGTTAACGCTAGCTAGCTTACTAGCTAGCAGTCGAAAATGTTAAAATATGCTTTTACTGTAACAAATTAATTTGTCTTTTAGAAATCTGTATTCAATATCTAAGTGTTTTCCCCCTTTAACAGTATCTACAAATGTGCGTTTCGTTTTAGAAGCAAATTAGCTAACTTACTGTAGTTATCTAAGCGGTATTTTCGCAGCTCGGCTCTCAGAGAAGATCGTTTCTGAGCGTTTCCACTGAGCATAAAACTTCACGATAATATTTACGAATGTGATTTGGTTGTTTAATTTGAAAGTTATCGCACTTCGCAAAAAGACAGCATCGCCGGCTGAACCGTTTTCAAAATATCGAGCGATTGTGAGTTGTATTTTTTATCATATTTTACCTCAAGCGTTGAGCTGACTGAAAGTTTTGTGTTATATCTGTAGTATATCTGTGAATGTAAAACAAGCCATGGCAGAAAGTCAAGAATTTGCTGACCTGTGGGAGCGAAACCTCATGTAAGTTTGCAACACCCTCCTGAGACCCCGAGTTGGTCATATCCTCAGTTTTATGCGGGTGCAGGCAATATTATTTCAGGTTTCTGTAATCATTTTTGGGTATTTATTTATTTTTGGTTGGTCAAGAAAAGATCCATTGAACTTTTCATTGTGCATCAGTACTCCGCTGTGTGTATTGTGTGTGCTTTATTAGTTAAATGCTAAACCAATTCTCTCTTTCTTCCAATTTGTGTCTCAGTTCCAGTCAGGAAGGTGGCCCTTGCTGGGACTTGATCAATGATGAGGTATTTGAAAATAAAAAAAAGCATGTATATACACACACATACCATACTCGTATTCATACTTGTTTTTTCAATGCTGGACTCTTATGTGTTTCAGCAGTATCTTCCAGGGTCTTTCGACCTGAATATTTTTAGTAATGTGCTGACTGAACAGCCTCGGCCGTCCACCTCCCCTCCGACCGCCTCTGTTCCTGTTGCCACTGATTATCCTGGGGAACATGGCTTCAAACTGGGCTTCCCTCAATCTGGCACAGCCAAGTCTGTCACCTGCACGGTAAGTTAAAAATACATACGCACACATACATCCATGCATACAGTACTCAACTTGCATAAGAAGTGACATTTGAGTATACTCGATCACGCATGTAATTCCTCTAATTTCACATTATACGTGCACTATACACTAGCATCCTAAATAAATGAAAAATCTATTTAGTAGTTTCCGATTATTACCGTTGGTTGTTTATATTCTGATTGGAAATCAAATAGTTTCTAGTGAGTGCATAAATAAGTATTAGTGATAATATATAGTTAAAAGTTAGTAGTGAAGTGTTTCTTGATTGTACAGCACTTTGGTCTGCAGTTGTAAAGTGCTCTATAAATAAAGTGAATGAATGAACTAACATTAGTATGTATTAGTTTAAGTGTGTACATGGTTGCACGTGTACCTGAGGTCATGTAGAGACTCAAATTGTCCTTTCTGGTGAGCGCTGAATTGGAATGTTGCCAGGATACCACAAGACTTCATTCATTTTACATCACCTCCTTCGTTCCTGTCCTGAATAATACTTCCAAATTCCCGTCTTCTGTGTATTCGCCACTCAAGTTTAGAGATCTGTTGTGGTCATTCAGCATGTCAATCTAACATGTGGAGTGGGCAAATAAGAAATTTAATTTGGCGGTTTCTTATTGAATTGTCTGCTAAACATGAATAGGCATGTTCTCACGTGGAGTGCCAAACAGTTCTCCAAAGCGTTGGGGTTAAAAAACAAAACAAAGTGCTGCCCCACCAAATCTTCTCTCTTTCATCTGTTGTACTTGTTTTTTTTGGTTCAGACCTTTTATATCCTAATGTTTTAGCAAGACTATTTAGACTATGAGCTACTATGTCACACAACCCTACATAAGTGGTTTGGAGAATGGATAGAAACAAGTATGTAGATTCAAATGGCATAAAATTATAAAAAATTCATCATGTATTTGTTTCAAGAGGTTGCACAAAGAAATGGCGGTGTGTTTGGCGTACATTTACACTTATGCGTTTAGTAGATGCTTTTGTCCAAAGCTACTTACAATAGAGGAAAATAACTCATCACACAGCCAATAACATTCATCGTGTACAATGCCAGGTTTATTATAAAGCTAAGTTAGGAAAAAGCTATGGCTTATGTAATTTGTCTGTGTACTTTAGCAAATATAGTTTAATACACACTCTCTTGACTGTCCAGTATGTAGAAAGGGGTGTTGCTCTAAGATGGCTGCATGACAAAAGATCAGATGACTGCATTAGTTGTCAGTCAAGAAAGCTTTCACACTCCTCAGTGTACAGTACTATTCATGTTAGTAATGAGTCATATTTCTAGCTTAGTCTCTGTTGTGTTTAACCCTCTAACATTATTAAATCTGACAGTACTTATATTTTATTTATTCCTATAATCAGTGAAATCTCCTTGTTAATTTCTTTGTCTTTTTGCCTTTTGTTATTTTTTTGAGCAGCAATGATTTTATTAGTAAGCCTGTATCTGTGGAGTTTGAACATGTCTGAACTTGTCCTGGTAGAGCAGTGGGGGGATGGGGGTGTCCGGTTCAACAGAAACTGTAGTCTTCAAGACTCCCGAGCAGGGACATTTAGCATCCAAAACTTTTCAGTCTAACCGTTGTAGGGAGAATTGCGTCCTGTGAAACAGAGTTTTAGGAAAGAGAGTAGAGTTTAAGGTTGTTATAGTGCAAGTCAAACTGGTGTCTTTCAGATCCTGTGAGAAACTACAGGACTGCACATGATCTGGATGGTAAGAGGAAAATACAATTTCAAAAGCTCAAATGTGAATGGGATGAATTACATTATTTTAAAATTGATCAGTGTAATAATTTGTGTCTGAGATAAAAATAATATATATATATTTTTTTTTTTTCAAAATCTGTGAGGTTTTTACGTTTTTGAAACTTTTGTTGATGCTTGCAATTTTTTCCGTCCTTTTTAATGTACTAGGTTTTGGTTAGATAAAACATATGTTTGTATTTTATTATTTGTATTATTGTCATTATGTACTTTTTTCTGTAATAATAAATACATATTGAATGTGTTAATTAAAAAATGTACATTTTCTAAATCAGCAAGCTTATTGTTAAAGTCCGCGTGAACCGGAAGTTGCTGCCGACTTTATTTCAGTGTAGTGACGTATTTCCTTCTGAAACGGAATATTGAATAGAGGGCATGGTTTTATTTTGGCGCTCCTCCACTTTATTTTCTCTCACTCATAACAATCTAACGGTCGGAGGGGTGTGTTTAAAAGGATATTCTGCCGAAGCCGTCAAACTGACATCATCAGAGAAGGACTGCCATTCCAGAGCAGAAGCAAATGTTCAGATTTTAATTAAAGATTAACAAGACAAACAATTTTTTTTCAGCAGATTAACTTGTACGGATTAATTGTTAACATCAAGACTATGTGCGCTAGTAAAGTAAATAGTCAATTTTGATTTCATGCCGACTTTAAAGGCTGTGTATTTGCTACACCTGTAGTGGTGGTGCTTCAAATGGGATGAATTTATTATTATTAGCACACTGTCAGCCCATTAAAACCTCTCTTCAAGACATTCACCTTTAAAGCACCACTGCTAAGAAAAAAAAAATCCAGTTGAAGTAGCTGACCTCACTGATCAACTAGTAGTTGATTGTTGGACTGCGAGTTGGTCATCTTAACCTATCTTTTATTTTAATCAGCATTCTCAGGAATTGTAACTTGAATGTTCTATTAACTTGTGTGATTACTACAAATACTAATGACTGCAACGTATTATTATTTTTTTGTTTTTCAACGTGTGACTTTTGTTTATATGAACTTGATGATAATCTTTTCCATTTCTTTGATTTCAGTACTCGGCTGACCTGAATAAGCTCTTTTGCCAATTGGCGAAAACGTGTCCAGTTCAGATGGTGGTGGACGTTGCCCCTCCCCAGGGCTCGGTGATCAGAGCCACAGCCATTTATAAGAAGTCCGAACATGTGGCTGAGGTGGTCCGTCGATGTCCCCACCATGAGAGAACCCCAGATGGCGATGGTATAGACATGCTCTTTCTCATCAAATCTTGCACCATTGTACAGAAATACACTAGCTATACTGATACAAGTTCCACTAAAAGCAATTAACAGGTCTGTTTACTCCCTGTTCAGCATTGGCTCCTCCTGCTCACCTGATCCGAATGGAAGGAAACTCGCGTGCTGTTTACAGAGAGGACGATATAACCTACAGGCACAGTGTGGTGGTTCCCTATGAAGCTCCTCAAGTCAGTCTCAGTATTTTGATCTGTAATAACATTAGTCGGCAAGAGTAAATGACAAAAAATTTCATTTTCATTTAATTGCAAATTTATTAATCTTTGTCTGCAACACAGCTGTAAGTTTCATAATTGTAATGTCACTTTTTCCTGTGCTTTTTTTTTTTTTTTTTTTGCAGCTGGGAGCAGAATGGACAACTGTTTTGTACAATTTCATGTGCAACAGCAGTTGCATGGGTGGCATGAACCGCCGACCCATCCTCACGATCATCACTCTGGAGACTCATGAGTAAGTAGTCCATCTTTGATTCCTCTGTTAGTGAATTGTATTCCTATGTGGATAAGGGATGGGCATTCCAAGCAAAAATAATATTCGAACAATCGCAGGGTATTATTCGATTATTATTTGAAAATCGCACCCCTCCGCCGCATGCACGCACAAACACCCATAAACAGAGAGAGGGAGAGAGACGGTGTGTCGAGGGGGGCGTGGTTCAGCAAAGTCTGCAGCGGGAGAGAGTGACAGGAGACCAGCGGTGAGTAAGTAGGTCAAGTGCAAAATGATGAACACCCGTGTCTGATTGCAGTAATTAGCCTGGAGAGACCAGATAAAAGGCAGACTGGAGAATGTGGTTGGGAGAGAGAGAGAGAGAGAGAGACACTGGAGACTCGTGGCCCTTTTATTTCTTTACTTAAAGTTCAACAAAACACAAACAGGGCGCTTCCAGCGCGTTCTCAATCTGCCCAGGGCATAAACTCCGTTCAGTCGGTTCTCCTCCTCCGGCTAAGGGATGGCCACGAGTTCCAGTCTCTCTCTCCCAACCATGTTCTCCAGTCTGCCTTTTATCCGGTCTCTCCAGGCTAATTACTGCAATCAGACACAGGTGTTCATCATTTTGCACTTGACCTGCTTACTCACCGCTCGTCTCCCGTCACTCTCTCCCACTGCAGACTTCGCTGAACCACGCCCCCCCTCGCCACATACCCCCACCGCCCGACTAATGCCAGATACCAACGGGTGATCCGCACGTTGGTATCCTTCATGTGGTGGAGCCACTGCAGGGGCACGTGGTCCGAACAGAGGGTGAACTCCCGACCCAGGAGATAATAGCGGAGAGTGAGGACAGCCCATCGGATGGCCAAGCATTACTTCTCAATGGTGCTGTACATAGTCTCTCTCTTAGAGAGCTTTCGACTGATGTACAGCACTGGCCGTTCCTCACCCTCTAGCTCCTGGGCCAGGACGGCCCCCAGCCCCCTGTCCGTCTGCAACAAGAAAGGGAGAGAAAAGTCAGGAGAGTGTAAGAGCGGCCCCCAACACAGAGCAGCCTTTACCTGGGTGAAAGCCTGCTGACACCGCTCCGTCCACTGGACCGGGTCTGGCACTTCCTTTTGAGTGAGGTCAGTCAGCAGGCTGGTAAGGTCCGAATAATTAGGGATAAACCTCCTATAATATCCTGCCAGCCCCAGGAACTGCCTCATCTCCTTTTTGGTCTTGGGCCTCGGACAGGTCGCAATTGCCGCCGTCTTATTAATTTGGGGACGCACCTGCCCATGACCCAAGTGGAAGCCCAACCGCACACTACTTCGGGTTGGCCGTTAGCCCGGCCCCTCTCAGAGCTTGTAGGACAGCCCGCAGATGCGCCATATGCCGCTGCCAGTCCTTACTGTAAATAATGATGTCATCTAGATAGGCAGCGGCATGCAGGCGGAGGATTCTGTCCATGAACTGCTGAAAAGTGGCTGGAGCCCCGAACAACCTGAAAGGAAGGGTAACAAATTGGTGTAATCCAAACGGCGGCGTGAAGGCTTTTCTTTGGCTAAGGGGATCTGCCAATATCCATTGGTTAAGTCCAGTGTTGAAAAAAAAAAAAAAA
>NW_015505331.1:709158-746202 GCF_001515645.1 Sinocyclocheilus grahami
AAATTTTCCTAAATGCTGTCTTAGTTTTTCTCGATTACTAACACACAATTTATGAAACAATTCACCACTTTCTCACAACTATAAACACATTTGTGTAACAAACTTGTACAAAGTTCTATGTCAAAATCAAATACTCTAGTCAAAAACCCTTACTTCTACGAATATCAAACTTTGGCTTCAGATGACAAAACCTACAGTACAAATACACAGACAACTTCCCTGCCCAGTGAACACTAGTGAGATCAATTCAGAACACTGTAACAAAAACCTCTTATTGGGATTCAGGAATTATTTGGCAGCTCAATATCTTAGTATACTACATAAATGAAAAATGTAGAAAGAATAAAATACAACAATAAGCTTTATGAAACATCAATTCTCATTACACTAATTGATCTTACAGTAAATGAAGTAGATTAACTTACAAGAGAAGTAAAGTTCAAAAACAAAAGAACTAAATATCAAATAGGTATGTAACATAATACAGTATACTGATGATTGCATACAAAAATTAATAGGCCAAATTGCATTATAGTAGTATATAATACAAAAATTAATTTTTTGGCCTTCTGACAAAACACTTTCTCTACCTCCCTTAGGCAGTTGTCTTTCAGACTAAGCTCTGCAAAAACACGGGTAAAAAAAAAAACAGGCTAAATTTGACAGTCACAAGTTTGAGTGTGTACAACATTGTAACAAGGTTCGTAGTAAGGAAGGAAGGAAGGAAGTGAACAAGGTTGGCGTTTGGAGACTCGTGGATGTTTATTTAATAACTCAAAACTCTAACAAAACAAAAGTAGCGCTTCCAGTGCGTTCACACACTGCCAATGGCACAAATTCAGTTCCTCAGGTTTTCTCTCTCCCTGGCCGAGCGATGCCCACGAGTCTCTGTCTCTCTCTCTCCCTCCACGTTCTCCAGTCAGCCTTTTAACCGGTTTCTCCAGGCCAATTACTGCAATCAGACACAGGTGTTCATCCTTTTACACTTGACCTACTTACTCACCGCTTGTCTCCCGTCCCTCTCTCCCGCTGCAGACTTCGCTGAACCACGCCCCCCTCACCATATACCCCCACCGCCCGACTCAGGCCAGGGAGCCCTCCGGCCTGCAGCCCCCCCTCCATTTCTGGAGATGAAGTCGGCTACAGCCATCTGTGCACCCGGCCTGTGGACCACCTTGAACTTAAAGGGTTGTAATGCCAGATACCAACGGGTGATCCGCACGTTGGTATCCTTCATGTGGTGGAGCCACTGCAGGGGCACGTGGTCCGAACAGAGGGTGAACTCCCGACCCAGGAGATAATAGCGGAGAGTGAGGACAGCCCATCGGATGGCCAAGCATTACTTCTCAATGGTGCTGTACATAGTCTCTCTCTTAGAGAGCTTTCGACTGATGTACAGCACTGGCCGTTCCTCACCCTCTAGCTCCTGGGCCAGGACGGCCCCCAGCCCCCTGTCCGTCTGCAACAAGAAAGGGAGAGAAAAGTCAGGAGAGTGTAAGAGCGGCCCCCAACACAGAGCAGCCTTTACCTGGGTGAAAGCCTGCTGACACCGCTCCGTCCACTGGACCGGGTCTGGCACTTCCTTTTGAGTGAGGTCAGTCAGCAGGCTGGTAAGGTCCGAATAATTAGGGATAAACCTCCTATAATATCCTGCCAGCCCCAGGAACTGCCTCATCTCCTTTTTGGTCTTGGGCCTCGGACAGGTCGCAATTGCCGCCGTCTTATTAATTTGGGGACGCACCTGCCCATGACCCAAGTGGAAGCCCAACCGCACACTACTTCGGGTTGGCCGTTAGCCCGGCCCCTCTCAGAGCTTGTAGGACAGCCCGCAGATGCGCCATATGCCGCTGCCAGTCCTTACTGTAAATAATGATGTCATCTAGATAGGCAGCGGCATGCAGGCGGAGGATTCTGTCCATGAACTGCTGAAAAGTGGCTGGAGCCCCGAACAACCTGAAAGGAAGGGTAACAAATTGGTGTAATCCAAACGGCGTCGTGAAGGCTTTTCTTTGGCTAAGGGGATCTGCCAATATCCATTGGTTAAGTCCAGTGTTGAAAAAAAAAAAAAAAGCGAGCCGCGCCTAGCCGATCCAGCAACTCGCCAACCCCCGGCATTGGATAGGCTATATATATATATATATATATAGTCTTTTTTGGTCATTTTTGGATTTTTATTTTTGTTTTATCTAATTTGTTTATTTAAATATTTGATTTTATTTTATTTAAAAAAAAATGTTTTGCTTCATTTCAATTAACAAAAATATTGTGATGGTATGTTAAATGTTAAATGTTATGGGGAAGTCGAGGCCTAATGGTTAGAGAGTCGGACTCGTAACCCAAAGGTTGCGGGTTCGAGTCTCGTACCAGCAGGGATTGTAGGTGGGGGGAGTGAATGTACGGCGCTCTCTCCCAGGGATAAACCTCTTATAATATCCTGCCAGCCCCAGGAACTGCCTCACCTCCTTTTTGGTCTACAGTCCTGACTGTAAATAATGATGTCATCTAGATAGGCAGCGGCATGCAGGCGGAGGATTCTGTCCATGAACTGCTGAAAAGTGGCTGGAGCCCCGAACAACCTGAAAGGAAGGGTAACAAATTGGTGTAATCCAAACGGCGTCGTGAAGGCTTTTCTTTGGCTAAGGGGATCTGCCAATATCCATTGGTTAAGTCCAGTGTTGAAAAAAAAAAAAAAAGCGAGCTGCGCCTAGCCGATCCAGCAACTCGTCAACCCGCGGCATTGGATAGGCTTCGAATTTCAATGCCGCATTCACCTTGCGATAATCCACACAGAACCGAACCGTCCGTTTTAGGTACCAAAACTATCGGGCTCGCCCAATCGCTGTGGGATTCTTCTACTACCCCCATCTCTAACATCGCCTCTAATTCTGCCTGAACCACTTTCTTTTTGTGTTCCGGCAACCGATATGGCCGGCTGCGTACCACCACGCCCGGCTCCATCTCAATATGGTGCTGGATGAGATTCGTTCGACCGGGCAGGGGTGAGAACACGTCTGCAAACTCGGCTTGCAATCTTGCTACATCAGTGAGCTGGGAGGGCAAGAGGTGATCCCCCCCCTGGGGCCAGAGCAAGGGATTGGATCTTATTGGTCACCTCTGGCCCAAGATCTTCCTCTCCACTCACTGCCGTCGCCAGCATCACCGGTTCCACCTCGCTCCACTTTTTAAGGAGGTTAAGATGGTAAATTTGACGTGCCCCACTCCTGTCCGATCGAATTACCTCCTAATTAAGATAGTGTCTCATCCCGAGACTGCTCCAGGGGAAAATCATCACGCTCCGGGAGGATTAGCCTCTCGGCCGCGCTCGGTTCCACTGTCGCAGGCTCAGGCGGTCGCGGTACCGCCTCCCCTGCCTGCATGGCCGTCTCCCCTCCTTGCTTCTCCTTTCCCCAAGAGACATCCGCGCACAAATACCCCAATAAGTGATTAAAAGCTGGCCAATTGGTTCCCAGAATTAGCGGATGCCTGAGGTGCGGGTTAACTGCGACCTCCACGTTATGCTTTTGACCCCAGAACTGGATAGCTAGGAGCACTATAGGATACCTCACCACATCCCCGTGTACGCACCGCACCCGAACCAAGCAGCTCTTATCCATTGCCGCCGGCTGAATTAGGCTTTGATGGATCGAGGTCTGGTTACATCCTGAATCTACCAAAGCCCAATAGGTACCCCCTTAATACTCACAGGTATTTGGTACATGCCGGCTGGACCGGGGACAGCCTGTGGGGCGTCCGGGACCCGGATCAGTGTCCCCACCTCCATCACCAGACACCAATCAATAAAGTGCCCTGAGTCGGGGTTCCGGCCGACCCGCTGGAGGATGGCTCGCTTGAGGTCGTCGTAGACCAGGAGGTTCTGAACTGGCAGCTGCTGCGCAGCCATCTGGACCTCCCCTGACAGCAGCGGGATGAGGCGCACTGGCCAGTTCGTCCGGGGCCACCCACATGCCTCGGCGGTCCTCTCAAAGAGGTCGATGAAGGCCTCCGGATCATCCTGAGGGCCCAGTTTGTTCAAGGGCAGGTGGGCTGGCAGGGCCGGGGCAGATGGACTTTCCCTAGCCCGAACCTCCAGGTCTATCCAGCTCCGGAACAGCTTGCGGTTCTCCTCCTGCATCTGGACGAGGGCCCGGAATCGACGCTCCTGATCCTCCCTCATGTCCAGCAGCGCTTGATGGTGCTCTTGGTGGAGGCCCGCGAGCGAGTGGATGACCTCCGCAAACGGCGAACTTGATGGAGGCGGCGTTATCACTTCCTTCCCGGGTTTCGGCACCAGTGTAACAAAGTTCGTATTGGGAAGAAGGAAGTGACTCAAGTAGGCGGTTTGGAGACTCGTGGCCCTTTTATTTCTTTACTTAAAGTTCAACAAAACACAAACGGGGCACTTCCAGCGCGTTCTCAATCTGCCCAGGGCATAAACTCAGTTCAGTCAGTTTTCCTCCACCGGCTAAGGGATGGCCACGAGTCCCAGTCTCTCTCTCCCAACCACGTTCTCTAGTCTGCCTTTTATCCGGTCTCTCCAGGCTAATTACTGCAATCAGACACAGGTGTTCATCATTTTGCACTTGACCTACTTACTCACCGCTCATCTCCCGTCACTCTCTCCCGCTGCAGACTTCGCTGAACCACACCCCCCTCGCCACAGACAGGATTCACACTTTCAATCTGTATGATAAACTGTTTAATTTAGAAGATAGGCTACCTTAACTCAAGCCATATAATGATTGTAATGTGCTGAAACATATTAATATAATAAACGCAACCAAATGACAGGACTTATTAACATAACAGTCCGTCGATTAGCGTAAATCAACTGCTCATAAGGCTAGGACATATCCATTTAAAAAAATGGAACCCCTAAAGGGAATCGATGCGAGATGGGAGGAAAAATATACTTCAGTATCATCTGTCGCAATTATATCGTTGGGTAAATTACAGTGTATATAAACTGCGGGCATCAGGGAGCTGTTATTAAGACGCGGGGCATTTAAACCACATTTGAACGCGCACTTGTTTTTTACGTTCACTTTCGAGATTCGCGATCACATACGGAACAGCACTCGGCAGTACTTACCACACATTTGACAAGATTAGATGTTTGTCAGTGGTGCTCAGGATCTGCAAATCATTCGCCATCATCCTATCAGTCATCTCTCCTTACTCTGTTTATGTGGTAAGTGAAATGTTATGTACTGTAATGTAACAGGCTACCGTTAGCAAGAGGCTAACGAGGTCCCTTTAGTGGCTCCGTAGAATGCGTTATTTGTTTTCCGCACCTTTCTGAATACGGATTCAGCCACATCTCTAACCCAGTCAGGGGTGTTTGTGTGGTCTGCACAGAACTCTTATTTGACATCGTCCCAAGTTACTGTAACCGTTATATGCTACGCAAGTCATTTTTTATGCCATGCAAGTCTACAGTGTGCGTGTGAGACAATGCTGTGTTCTTCTGTTGTCTTTGACAGCTTTTAGGTGTGTTATTGGTAGCGCCACCCTCTGCTTACATGAACGCGTCACCACCGCATCAACACGGAAAACATGGGGAGATTTTTTAAGACAATAATAGCACAACCTATTTTGATATTCTATAATTAAATCAACTAATTGAATATTCGAAAATCGTGACCCATCCCTAATGTGGATACCAAGGATCATCAAAACAGCTTTTACTCTTGTCTTGCAGAGGTCAGTTGCTGGGCCGCAGGTCTTTCGAGGTGCGTGTGTGTGCGTGCCCAGGCAGAGACCGGAAAACTGAGGAGAGCAACTTCAGGAAAGACCAGGAGACCAAAACCTTGGGCAAGACCCCTTCTACCACCAAACGCAGTAAGTTTTGCGTGCGTGTATGAAAAATTCAATTAGACTGCACATACACTGCTCATAATTAATCAAATTAATTTCTTCAGAATGTTATAGTAATGTGAATCTGATCTGACAGGCATGACTAAAGAATCATCTTCATCCACACCTCGACCTGAGGGCAGGAGGAAGGCCAAACTGAGCGCGAGCAGTGATGAGGAAATCTATACCCTGCAGGTGATCATGCACCTTCCTGTCTCTTTTCTTTTTATCATCCTCCTGTGATTTTCATGGAAAATCGTAATGGGTTTTATTGAGGGACAAATTAACTAATAAATTAACTGCTAAATGGTTGTGCCACATAATGATAGTAGGTAGTAAATTAAGCTTTGTTGAAAAGGCACTCACTATGATTCCTATTAAAAAAAAAAAAATCTTCTGCAGCCTCTTGTCCTTTTATGTGTCTCATATTCTTTTTAATGTATACCTTTATTTATTTTTAATTGATTTAGTTTTTAAAAAAATTTAACCTTTGGAATTTGAAGTTTATTGCAATTTGTACAAGTACATTGGAATTCTTGTGCATTTCTCAGAGTCAGCTTTTGTAGAAAAGCAAGGAGCAGTAAACATTCTCAAAAAAAAGTGCAAGAGAAAAAGTAAAATGAATAAGTTGTATTGCACAATCTTGACTGTACATAAATAATATTGCACAGAACATAAATTTTGCACAGGGCCAGTAATATTGCACAGTGATACTGCTCACAAAAATAACAAATTAATACACTGTTGTTTTGGTTACATTTATTATGAACCTTTTTATGATTACCCCTTTTTTTAATAATTTTTATTTAAAACACTTTAAATTTCCACTGTATGACAGGTGCTTTGTAAATAAACATGCCTTGCCATGCGTGTTATTGTACTAATCTAGCTTGTGCTTTTTAAATGGTATTGTGTACTATAAATATGATTGGCTAAGACCTTTATCAAAAAAAAGTGTAGTCTGTGTTTGCATGACTTTTAAGATGAGCTTTCTCTTCATGCAGGTGAGGGGTAAGGAAAGGTATGAAATGTTGAAGAAGATCAACGACAGTTTGGAATTGAGCGACGTGGTACCTCCATCTGATATGGACAGATACCGGCAGAAATTGTAAGTGATATCATGCCACAACTACACCCTGCACAAATGTATTTTTTTCTCAAAATCAAAACTGTTACAGCATCTGTCAACCGAGCTCATTTGACACCTCATGTACACACTACATTTAATTTATTACTTTTTTTTTTTTTAGATTCACCAAGGGCAAGAAGGAGAAGGATGGCCAAACGACTGAGCCCAAAAGAAGCAAAAAACTAATGCTTAAAGATGAAAAAAGTGACTCGGATTAGGATGGCGGGATGCTGAACCAAAAAAAAGAAAGAATAGTTTTGCCTTTGTTTGACCAAAACGGCTTGTCATAGAGAGCATTTGATGAATTGCGGTCCCTTGATCCCTCAGTCCTGTATGTCATTTTTCATCTTGTTCACTCTACTGGGACCTTTGTAAGTCAGCTGATCCAGAAGAGGTCTATATGAAAGAGGCTAGTATTGGCTGGGCGTTGTAGGTGTGTAGTACTTTATCAGTACTGACCCATCATTTTGTAAACCCGATAAATGAATGTCCAGCAGTGAGGAACTGTGTGGGATTTTTCCTGTTGTAGGTCAGTGCAGGTCACTTACCTCACAACACGTAGTTTCTTCTCTCTGGTAAGGTTGTAAATTTGTCACTGACTTACTGGATGCCCACTTTGTTGAAAATGTACTAATGCCAGTATTTTGTAACCTGTTTTGTAAGTTTTTTTCTATTACTGATTAGATGAAACCAGCAGAAATGGTTACAAGCCAAATAGCTATAATAAAAATATGAAAAAATAATAATAATAATAACCCCCTATTTTGTATTTGGAATCCCTTTTTATTAGGTTAATTTCCGTTGATATTCATAAGCAAATGAAATTGTCTAGAACTCAGGGCATTTTTGAGTCCCTCCTGTAAATCTTGAGAAAACTATTCTACTGTTCCTACTTGATCTATATTTTATGCTGTTTTTTTCCCCGTTTTATTACTGTATACACCTATACATCTTTTATGCATATATACACAAGCATTTGTAGGTGGGGAAGTTTTTTTTATTTTTTTTAAAGTGTTTTTTAAATACATAAAATCAAATAAAAAAAATAATTTGTGTCTTTATTTCTTTTTTGGTTCCAGCATTAAAGCACGGTAACGTTTTTACAATTTTAAATAATGAAGGTAAGAAAATACATGCATGTAAGATTCATAATAAAGTAATTACATTGTGTGAACATTACCATAAAAATAACAACATTGTGTTAGAACTATCAGTTTTGCGCTTGTAGACAATCACAGTGTGCCTTGTATAGTATTTTTATGAATCTCTCAAAATATTCATTGTTGGCACTCCAAGCAGCAAAGCTTCTGAAACCACAAAACCCCAAAATTTATTAAGATGGTTCCAAATCCAACCCACTAAATGTAAACACTTTCTTTCCACACTAGATTTACATTGTTAATAACAATCATGTGGGCTAGAATCAAATGTTTTTTAGTGCTAGTGATGTGATGTGTGGCCAAGTATGGTACCCCATACTCGGAATTTGTGCTCTGCATTTAACCCATCCAAGTGAACACACATACCCAGAGCAGTGTGCAGCCATTTGTTGCAGTGCCTGGGGAGCAATTGGGGGTTTGGTGCCTCACTCAAGGGCATCTCAGTCGTGGGTGTTGAAGGTGGAAGGGAGCTCTGTTCATTCACTCCCATTTACAATTCCTGCCAGTACTGAGACTCCAACCTGTAACCTTTGGCCACAACTGCCTCTTTGGCTTATATACAGACATTTTCTAAAAATCATTCACTGTACTCCTAGGCATTTTTGATTTGAATGAAATGGAGAATATCATTCAGAAGCAAACCTCACAAAAATGATGTAAAGAATACCGATTCATCAAATTGTTAGCCATGCTCCACAAGGACGAATTGACCTGTACATTGTGAGTACAGCGTTTCAAGTTCACAGAACTTTGTATACACCAACGCCAGAGTGATCTGAGGATGTGTCAGATTTCATCATTTTCCATGAAGAGAGAACTTGAGAAAATTCTCAGAATTTTGCATCTGTGCTGAAGTTGAAATTTACAACCAAAACATCTCAACATTATTCAAATGATCTGACAATTGTGATCATTTTATCCACCTTTCCAATCTGCTTAGATCCAGATGATTTTAAGCTGTGTTTATATTTAAGCCTTAAAGGGCAGACTATCTGCCCTCATTAGTCCCCTATTAAAACATTTGTCGAGTTAAAAGAATTGTAGATTTTCACGAGAGGACGTCTCTGGTTTGACTTCTGTGGAGGACAGTGTGATCAGTGTGCGACCATCCAGTGGTGCGAAAAGCGGGTGCAACTTTTCACGGAAACTTGCGATGAATGTAAAGATATGTGAGCGTGTCTCTACTTTATAGAAAGACACTTGTCCTTCTTCGTAGTCCAGGTAGACTCCCAGCTTTTTGGGCACAAGGGACAGAGGTAGCTCAGTCTCCGGCTTGGTACATGCAAAAAACTGCCGTGTGCTTCTCCATATTGTCCAGAAACCCTCAGAGGGGTTCATGGGACACCGGCCAAGCCTTTTGGAGGATGCAGTGGTCACTCCGATACGCCAGTAGCCATCATTGGCAATATCAACTTCCCAATAGTACCGACCGGAAGTGAGCCCTTCCCAGCCCAGGACACACGGCCAGCTGTCAAAGCGCTGGGTACTGAACGACACTTCAGTTTCATTCAGAGCTTCCTGTACCTTTCTTTTGTCATCTGAGAGCTGCAGCCATGGGTGGTTAGTCGTGGGGTCCAGTGTGATGTCCACTAAACAGGTGCAAAACAGGTACAGAGGTAAAATCGAAAAGCTTTCTTAATTCAAAATGAACTTAATTTGCAGATGAATCATAAACGGCTGAATCAGTGATACCTGAAGCACTGCGGATCCATCTCCACACTATGGAAAAAAGCGATGAACATTATTACAACAGTGATATGATGAATGTAATTACTGTGCACTGAACAAGATAAATACATAAATCAGTACCTGAGTTTGGAATGTACTTTGGTGTCTCTGTCAAAACAAATTGTACACATTGAATTGTCAAAAACGTTTAATCATTTAAATGATCACTTTTTCCTAAAAGGAATTTAATATAATTTGCCAAATCAGCGTTTAGTCTACTGAAGGATGTAAATTGAAGTTTCACCTGTTTTCCAGGTGCGTTGTTTGTTGAGGAGCCATAGCTGTGGAACAACACCCTAAAAATATACTAATTATATTATTGAATGACATTATTATATAAAGTATAATATATAGGAGATAGTATTGTATACCTAATTTGTAACTGTAAATAAGAAATGATTTAGCTGATTGTATTAAAATATATTAAATAAAAATAAATATATAAACTATAAATAATATCTAAATAAATATATAAACATATAATATATAAACATCTGCATTTGTAATTATGCTGAAACTGAATCTCTGTCCATTTCTAGGATCTTCAAAATACGTTACCCACTTGGGGATGAGCGTACCTGTCTGTAAACGGTTTCAAACTGTTTACACAAGCAGTATCTCTTGATTATGAATGTTTGTTGACTCAGTTTATGGGTGTAAACTATGGACTGTAGTTCGAATTTTTCTGTATGTTTGTTGATCTCTTATCTTAAACTTGTACCTGGCTGTCCTGTTTCAGTAGAGACCAAGTTATGAACTCCAAAAAAGGCAATAGAGTCAAGATTTTCCTCTTCTTCAGTTCCAGCTGCTTGAGAAAATGGGCTAATTCTTGTCTCATCACACCTACCCGCTGTACACGGGTAAAAAAAAAGACATGTGCACACATAATATACTGCACATAGATTTAGCACATTATTACATATGTCACATGGGGTCAAACCTACTGTCCTCACCTCCGACGCAGTCTGTAGCTCTTTAGCCCATTCCATGATCTTCTGCTCCATATGTTTGGAAGAATCCACCTTGTGCTCTTTCTGCTCCAAGGATGCATCTCTTTCTTGTCGCCATGTGCCCTCACTGAACAACTATAAGAAGGAGAATATAAACAGAGATAAACTTAGCAATGATCTTAATGAAAATAATGCATGATGTTTATACATTTGTATCTTTTATCCTTGAACTCACATCGTCAACTTTCTTGAGCTCCTTTGCCCATTCAAGGATGAGTTTGCGGCATTGCTCCAGACTATACGGCTCTGCATGCACATTGATATTTGGGCCTTCATCTGCACTGGAGCCAGGCTAAAACAAACACACAGTTAATATTTATTGTGATATTTTAGACATTAAGTGTAGACAAACACACATTACTGTCTGCATCAGCATCACACAGTCCTTATTCCCACTCTTCAGACCCACAAAGGCTGTTAAAGTGTGTGCATTTCATTTAATGACACCGAAACCCTACCTCACCCTTCCG
Organism: Sinocyclocheilus grahami; assembly: GCF_001515645.1. NCBI lineage: Eukaryota > Metazoa > Chordata > Actinopteri > Cypriniformes > Cyprinidae > Sinocyclocheilus > Sinocyclocheilus grahami. The sequence continues at coordinate 720,509 of NW_015505331.1, forward strand.
TGATGCATTTCAACAACAGGACAATGCAACCGTAATGACAGGGTGACGGGGTTAATTCTGTCTTATCAGTAGCTTTATGATACATGAATATGAGGCATGAATATGATTAACCATTACTGTGTATAAGATATTGCCAAGCAACCTTTATAACATTAAAATGACAGTTCACCCAAAAATGAAAAGCATTCCCAACTGACAAAAAAAAAGCTATTATGTTTTGCTATGAAAGCATTACTTTTGAATGTTCTATGAAAAAAAAATTTTTCTACGATCGTAAAGGGAACATTTTATCATTTTATTTTATGGCACTTTTGAATATTCTCCAACCAAAACGTTTTAGAAATAAAATGTTCCATGAACAATGTATAAATCATGTTTTTGTGCTAATGTTTTAAGAAAATTATTAAAGACCATTTTTACATTATTGGAAGAACGTTCATTCATAACTTTGAGAGAACCTTGACAAATGTTGTGCCAAATCTGCATGACTCATTTTTGGTGGGGATTTTTCTGTGACTCTTTCTGCAGGTTTCATTGTTGCTCAGTAGGTGACAACAAATTACTCTTTTTGAGTGAAAAATCTATACATTTTAGACTATAAAAAGCATTACATATTACCCTGCAGACATGTTCCACCTGCTGTTTCCACTGAGTGATAAACTTAACGCATTCCTGCAGGCTGCGGAGATCCTTCAAGTCCTGTAAACAACAGAAAGGCGAGGTGTAATTTATTTGTAATTAGGAAAAAAGGTTGAATTTCAAAACCGTGCAGAAAAGAAACTCTGGAGGAAGTACAGTAGAGTAAGATGGGGTAAGTCCCCCCCACCACCTTGTTTTTTTTTTTTCTCTTGACCACATGGGACAAAATCTCACCTCAGCACATTTGATGAATGGCCATGCTATTTTTAATCTGAATATCAACATTTGTGAGATTTAGTCAGTCCAAATAGTTTTGAGGTTAATTGATCTAATTCTGTGTCTCTGGAAAAGAGTGATCTATGTCATACTATTATGTTGAATGGCTGAAAACATGGCTGTTTTTTGTGTCTATTTGTTAACGAGGGATTTTTGGACACATCAATGTTTTTTTTCTTTGTGTGAAGTAAAAGTTATGTCTTTTATTTTGAAGTAAAAAGATCAAATTAGACCCTAGGGTAAGACGGCCCCCTTACTTATTATTTTTTAAATTTAATACTGATTGTAATTAATAGGGTTATTATTTAACATTTCCATGGATTAGATGTACATTTCAGACATCTTTGCTTTCATAACAGCCTAATTATTTGAAATCATTACATTTGGATTCATAGTGTTGCTATTATGACATATCTTCCATTAAAATATGGGCAATTAAATATGTAAATATTCATATTCCTGTATATAAGTCATAGAGCCATTTTACCCTTTTAGATAAATCTTTTTACTGGGATTTTTTTTATGTCTGTCTTTGATTATTTTATTATTCAACTAAACTATCTGTTGGTATACCTTTTGTCTAGGACTCTGACTGCTCTTGCTAGGAACTGAGCTGTGAGCCTGAAGACCTTCATCAGGAAGATTCCAGCGTACAGCTCCGATAGTTACACTCAAACCAGCTTCAGGCGCCTCATATTCTGTGACACACACACAAACATCTTTCATTTCTACTTCTTAAACATTCAAACACACTATAAAATGTGCATGATTGCTAAAATCATAGTCTAGAAACTTACTTTTGCTCTTCAAGATACTCTTCATGTTGGCTGGTTTATCCATTACTGTTTTGAGTACCTCAATCTTTAAAAGTCATCACAAATATATCCCAAATGAAGGTAAAGTGCATATAAGCTTTTACTTACTGATTTAAAGGCTAATTGAATGGGGGATGGGGGGGGGGGGTCTCTTTCTGTCTTTTTTAAATATTAATACCTGTTTTTTACAGTCTTTGATTAAAACATTATGTTTAAATCAAATAGAATATAGGGAAGTTTACAGCCCTCACCTTCTCTACTGCAGGAGCAGACCAGCTCAGAGATGTGAGTTGCACGCCGGCAGATCCAGAGCACAAGACCCAGATCCTCTCCTGTAGTATTATGTCATCTGTATGGACTACACAATGAACTTTGTCTCCTCAAACCACCCTAGTCATTGACACATGATATCTCTCCTATCAACTCATGTAAACTTCTGTCAACTAAAGGAAAAGCTTATGTAATCAATTTATGTGGGCTGAAAAGCTTTATGTAGTGTTATGCTATGGTAAGGTCTAATCTTTAATTTCAAAGTCAAAGTTACTTATAATATAAAATAGAATAAAGAGGCAACATACAAGCATGACTGTGTGTTTGGTTTAAATAGCAAACTGACTTAGAAGAAATAAAGGCAAAATATTTTATTCAGCTTCTTTATTGAGTTGTTGATCTACTAAAACTGAAATTAATAAAAAATACAATCAATATCTCTGTCAATATATTGAAATGTACTGTGAAGTTCAGTCTAAGCCAAGACCAGAAATGAATCATGTGAAACTGTCCACTTCCTGTAAGCAAGTGCAATTTCACTTGAAATAATGAAGTAAACTGATAAAAAATGCATGCTGAATATGCATTTCTATATTAAACAACACTAAAACAAAATTAAACAACTGGGACAGCAACAGACATAATGAAAATATGTATTGTTCACCTTTCTCACCACACCCAGATAATTGTCATTTCAAGATAACTGCATATATCGTTTAAAAGAAATTAAACCACCCTCGTTGTATAGTAAGTTATTAAATAACTCAAAGGGTATATCTTTTCATTTTTAATTTAAGATTTAGGCAGTAAAATGCTACTGTGATCAGCTAGTCCAGTTAAGGAATAGTTAAGATAGTTTAATTTGCTCATTGATTCTTTAAGGAGTCCATAATGCTCCTTTCTGTAGACCTGTTTTTAAACTTAATTTAAGAGTTATGATGGAAGAATGACTCATTAAGAATGTCAACTGGCCTTAATTTTGCTTGCAGTTGTGCAACTGCATTGCTATTAGTTAAGTCCTTATTGTTTAGTATTCAGTGTTTATTTGCTCCATATTCACAGGTGAGAGCTCAGCCATTTCCCTGTTACATTGATTGGTTGTGGAGGTTTTAGTTTTAGATTAATGTACAGGCTCATCCTTTATCTTGGTGAGTATCTCCATGATAAAAGACGATCACATTGAAGGCCGTGTATGTGTCGTGTGTGGTGGTTGCATAAGCATTGAGACTTTATGTGGTGTCTGTGTGTACATATATTTGATATCGGGACAATTTGAGGCTCAACATACTATATAACAAAGGATAACAGACATGTCATTGCATGAGTATTTGAACACCACAAAACAAGATCACTGTGTTGTATACAGGTATTTTAGATTAATGCAAAATATTATGCATGACAGAAAATGAATCAACAATTCACATGGATTTAATATATATATATATATATATTATTTTTTATTTTTTTTTAATAGGCAGTTCCTGAATAAAAATGACAGCCATTCCAGACTCTGTATTACGATACCTGGGATCAAACAAGCAATGGTTTGGCTAACAACAAAGAGTTACAACAGGTAAGCTAAGCTAGTGTGCTGTGTGATTATGCAAAATGAGCATCAGTTTCTACATAGATCCTAAATGTTGGTGTGTGTTTAACTCCAACTCTTGAAGAACTGTTTAAAGAGGACAGACTCACGGCCCTGAGGGAGAATTTCCACCTAAGGACACAAAGAAATGTGGTAAAAGAGGTCACAGTTCCGCACAGAAATGAAAATGAAACAGTGAACTGCCAGTTATTGTACCTGTGTTCTCATCCTGGGATAGTTCATTTCTGTAATAAACTCATCTGCCACCTTCAGGGCGACTCTCTTCTCCTCTGCATTGGCTCCATTACCTGTGCATCAATGAAGAAAGTCAATGAACCAATAAAGTATAATTTACTATTCACACAAACATGAACAAATATGTGACCCTGGATCACAAAACCAGTCATAAGGGTCAATTTTTTGAAATTGAGATTTATACATCATCTGAAATCTGAATAAATTCTGGAATCTGAGGGTGCAAAAAAATCTAAATACTGAGAAAATCGCCTTTAAAGTTGTCCAGATGACGTTCTTAGCAATGCATATTACTAATCAAAAATGAAGTTTTGATATATTGACGATAGGACATTTACAAAATATCTTCATGGAACATGATCTTTACTTAATATCCTAATGAGTTTTGACATAAAATAAAAATCGATAATTTTGACTCATACAATGTTTTTTTTTGACTATTGCTAAAAATATACCCCAGCGACTTAAGACAATCACCTTTCCAAACATAGATTTTCCCATTAGATCCATTGTCCAGGATGAAGCAGTCATCTTTCTCCAGCATCTCTTGACTGAAAAGGCCTTTGTCACACAGTTTTGTCAAGGTCTTTTGGCCTGTTGCATTAGACACCTGAGAGAGACAATTATTCAGATATGTATCCCTAATCTGAATTATTTTCCTAACATTCTTATCCTTCAAACAGCAACAGGTTTTGTTTGATTAACCAATTTATGGATAGACAAACAGTTTGATTGACAAAAAAAGGTTAGATAAAGCACAATACACCGTAAAGAGAACTGACCTTGTAAAGGGAAGCAGAATTAGTGATGTCTGCTTCAGCGTCTTCTTCTGTTGAACTGTCCTTCAGAGCTGGGATTGGACCAAGTGCCTTTTAAGTAAACATAGAGATGGTGTTAACATTTCTAACCTATTTATGCATAAACCTATGTATACGAAGTATGCATACATTCACCAGTGAAAATACATTCAAGTGAATTTTAGGATTTCTTTTTAGTTGGTCTTTGTTTTGTTAAAGTGAATTTTAGAATTTCTTATTATTTGGTCTTTTTTTTTGCACGTCAGCTGCATGAACTTGAATCTGATGATCATGTTATCCAGCACGATTCAAAGATTCAAAAGTGTTTGTCACCTGAACCATCTCCAGTGGTTCCTCTCCCTCTGTCACATCGATGATGTGAGCTTTCCCATTCCTTTCAGTGTCTCTGATCAGCATTGCTATCTCACGCACCTTCTGTTTCTCAAACATATTGGCTTTGGATCCACTCCATGCGACTATAGTCTGAACATAAACACACATGCATTTGCGTGATAACACCAACTATATGACTGGCCATGTTTATCCAACTAAAATACCATAGCAGCAAAATGCCAGACAACATAACAAAAAAAAAAAAACTTTTGAAAAAACATACACACCTCTCCAAGGTCCAGTATAAAACAGTCACCCTTGTTGAAGCTCCCCCAGCTGAGCTCCACCTCTCTTGCACGGATGTTTTTCTTTCCTTTGACTTGGTACAGATGTGTAACTGGGCCAGTCCTGGACCTGGCATTCTTGAACCCAGACTCCACCCCGCCTTCCTGAGACGAGTCATTTTGTAGAGGTGCATTTTTTTAGACATACACAAACAGTCAAAAGTTTGGGGTCAGTAAGATTTTGTAAAATGTTTTTTAAAAGGCTCTTATGCTGACCAAGTCTGCATGTAATTGATCAGAAATGTAATAAAAACAGTATTATTGTGAAATATTCTTACGATATTTGAATATAATTTAAAATGTAATTTTTTCCTGTGATGGCAAAGCTGAATTTTCAGCATCATTACTCCAATCTTCAGTGTCACATGATCCTTCAGAAATCATTCTAATATGCTGATTTAGTGCTCAAGAAACATTTCGTATAATAATCAACGTTGAAAACATTTGTGCTTCTTAATATTTTTGTGGAAGCATTTTTTCAGTGTTCTTGGCTAAATAGTAAGTTCAAAAGAACAGCATTTATTGAAATATAAATGTTGATCAATTTATTGCACACTTGTTGAATACAATAGTAAATTCTTTGGGGGATAAAAATCTTACAGATTTGTTGTTTTTGTTCTTTTGCTGTCCCCTTACTCTCACCTTGTAGCTGACTCCTTTAGGGAAGAGTCCCATGAACTCAGGTGACTCGTATCCTTGCACCTGTCGATGTTGTACTGGCTCTCCTCCCAAGAAGCTGGCCAGTTGAGTGGCAAGCATGGCACAAGCACCCTGCTCATCCCGGGACGACTTCTCACCTTGATCAGGGAAGGAAAGCCAATAGTAAGAGAAAATTCAAAATCTACAGGAACTGATAGTTTCCCATTCTTAATTACACATACATACATACAAAAACACACTACAAACCCATCCACATGTGCAGGTCACTTCCATACTTTCCACGGTTGCTGAGCACAATATATGCATCTCCATTGTAGAAGGTTCCCCTCTGCGATGGGTCAAGGAGCACAGCCCTCATCTTCTCCACCCTCCAGACCCACAGCCCTGGCTCTCGCACTTCATGGGTAAACTGGCTCTGTGCTGCCCTCAGATTAAGCATCCTGCTAAGAAAGAGTAAGGAGAGAGAAAAAGTGAGGAGTGTTTGTGTGTGTGTGTGTATATGTGTGTGTGTGTGTGCACGCAGAGGTCGGGGGCTGCATTATGAGAAAGTCAACAAGTGAAGAGAGGAGGAGGTGAGATAAGAAAAGGGGGAATGAAGCGAGGAGAAAGCAAGAGTCGATGAGAGAGAGAGAAAGAAGAGTGCGTATGCACCAGGAAAGAGAAAAACAGGGAGAGTAAGCAGAAAAAAAAGGAAATATCAAGTATTACAGTGAAATATTCTGGATATTGTAGAAGCAATGCTATTCAAACAGAGAATTATGGCATATTTAAATACAGGATGAATGAAATGTGAGACATGGAAAGCAAGACAAATAGTTTAGGGAAGGAGAAAATGGGAATGAAGGAAACAGAAAGTGTAAATATGGGAAGTGATGGGAGAAAAAGAGCAGCAGACAGTGAGATCGAGCAGGTTTGATGGAGTTAGCCTGATCTTGACTGTAGAGGCGGGGACCCTGAAGGTCAGGGGTCAGATATGGAAGCAGAGCACAGGATTGCATGCTCCATTAGAGATGCACAATGGGAAGGGTGGTGGGAGGTGAGAGCAGAGAGATCACATATAATAGAGCTGTAAAATGATATCACACAAATAATTCATAAGGCCAACTGTTGCGCAGCCATACAAGACAAACAGCTTACATACACCCAGCTACGCTCACCAAAGACAGATAGACAGATCAACAGAGCAAGTTCTCCCCTAGTCACTGCGTTTACAGTGATTACTTAATTGCATTAAGCGGTCAGATGTGGCATCAGAAACAGAAATAAACCACATGAGAGTGACGTGTCGTCCATTGGCTGGTCTCACATGATCAATGTTAAAATATCTGAAAGTTTACACAATCACCATCTCCACATCAACCATTTCAAGAATGAGATGACAATTTATGTTTCCTCTTCAATGATTATGAGTGTAAATTTGAGCTTGTGTGATGTTGGAGCAGATGGTAAAGCGGTTGCACCCTCACTTTGATGTCTGCTGACAACTTCACTTCCCTATAACTTTCAAACATAGTATAAATAGTAAAACAGAATTCTATGAAATTGCAAACAAAATGACACTTTTTTTAACTTCACTAGTGCCATTTAAAAAAAATTCTAATTCAGTTCCTAAATTTAAAGCAAACAGAACACAGAATTGCGATTCGAGTTAGAATTTAAGGAATTTGAATAAATAATCTGATTATTGTAAAAGAAGTTTAACATTGTCATATAGGTACTGAAGGCAAGTATCGAAAATAATTAAAGTATTAAAAAGAAACAGTGTAGCCTAATCTTTTTTTTTGTAAAAGTAATAAAACTAATATTGAATATCTTTATAATATATTAATATATAAGTATATAATATATGATAATATATATATATATATATAAGTATAATATTCTATCTTTCTCTATATAGACATATATAGTTATATATTTAAGTTATGTTTTAAAGAGCCACAACATAACATTTTATTATCTGTCAATTTCCTACCTTGATGCGATAGTCTTTGTTGATGTCAGTACAGCTCCAGACAGTTCTTAAATGTAACAGTTGCCTGAACAATTGCCTCTACAGCATATACAGTTGACTGACTTGCTTCATGACTTGCTACCATTTCCCTCTCATAACTTACAAAGGCCAGGCAAAGTTATTGAGGCAATGACTGTATGGAGCTCTTGGTTAGAAGACAAAAGCTTGTTAACCAAATGATTTGCCGCAGGGAAAGTCTGATCATCAGCATCTCACATCTGTTGCAAACACATTGTATGCAAACACTTCTCTTTTTGACTACACAAGCAACACATCCTTTAACTGATGCTGTTCTTGTGGAAATTATGGAAAGATTGAGAGATAAAGGCCGTGAAAAGTGAAAAGTCGAAAGACAAAGTCAAAAGACCAGTATCTGAATATGTAACCCAATGAACTGAAGCATATTTTTGCTTTTATGTATTTTTATGGTTCACTTAATCCACAAATGTCATGTGAGCTGTTATGTACTAACGAACACAGGCTTAGGATTCATATCTGATATCTATCAGCATTACATATGGCAATGCGAAGTGAGGATAAAAGTCTGATTTCTCATTTATTGTTACAGAGAAGGCTCCCGTACCGCCTCCTCCGCACCACCAGAGGGAACTGTCCCCAGAGTATTAGCGATCTTCCATTCGGACTCCATTTCCCATCATCCCTCTTACCTGGGCCTGATTACACAATCCATGAATTCGCTCAGCACCACAAACTAAAACTGACCCCTTGAAACTCTCCCCTGGCAGTGGAGGCGCTAGACGGACGGCCTCTTGGAGAGGGGAGGATTTTAAGCATCACCGAAGAAGTCAAATTACATGTTGGAACCCTGCACTCTGAATTCATACGATTCTTCGTCATCCACTCGCCCAATCACACTATCATCCTAGGACTGCCCTGGCTCCGCACTCACAATCCACTCATCTCTTGGAGGGAAGGACAAATTATTCAATGGGACGTCAAATGTCAAGATCATTACCTGACAAAAATTACCCGCGCCTTCAGCAATGCCTCTCTATCCCCTGCTCCAGTCCCAAACAATCTTTCTCTGCCCTCAGAATACTCAGACCTCGCCGACGCCTTCAGTCAAAAGAAGGCGTCTCAGCTTCCCACTCACCGTTCTGTTGATTGTGCTATTGACTTAATGCCCGGCACCACTCCTCCTAAAGGCAGAATCTACCCATTATCTCAACCCGAATCTGAGGCCATGAAACTTTACATTGACGAGGAACTATCTAAGGGATTCATTCGACCCTCAACTTCTCCTGCCTCAGCCGGGTTCTTCTTTGTAAAGAAGAAGGACGGAGGGTTACGGCCATGCATTGATTACCGCGGCCTCAATGACATCACCGTTAAGTTTCGATACCCATTGCCCCTAGTTCCAGCCGCATTAGAACAGCTTCGCCAGGCCAAATACTACACCAAACTAGATCTGCGCAACGCCTACAACTTAATTTGCATCCGTGAAGGAGATGAATGGAAGACAGCGTTTTCCACCACTAGTGGGCACTATGAATATTTGGTAATGCCGTTCGGACTGGCAAACAGTCCTTCAGTTTTCCAATCGTTCATGAATGACATCTTCCGGGACATGCTCGACAGATGGGTAATCGTATACATCGACGATATCCTGATTTACTCAAACACTCTGGAGGAACACATCCACCAGGTTAGATCTGTGCTGAAACGCCTCATGAAGTATCAACTCTACGCCAAAGCTGAGAAGTGCGAGTTTCACCGAACTAGCACCTCGTTCCTCGGGTATATTATCAGTCAGGAGGGGGTAGCCATGGACGAGAGGAAGGTCAAGGCAGTGTTGGAGTGGCCCCAACCTCAGACAGTCAAGGAATTGCAACGTTTCCTGGGGTTTGCAAACTTCTACAGGCGATTCATCAGGGGTTTCAGTTCGATCGCCGCCCCTCTGACTACCATGACCAAACGTCACACATCCAGACTGAATTGGTCCCCAGAGTCACGTCTGGCCTTCGACGAATTAAAAACTCGGTTCACTACTGCCCCTATTCTCCGACATCCAGACCCAGAACACCCATTCATTGTGGAGGTCGATGCTTCTAATACCGGGGTAGGCGCTATACTATCTCAGCGTCATGGTTCCCGCGCTAAGCTGTACCCATGTGCTTTCTTCTCCCGCAAACTGAGCGCCACCGAACGGAACTACGACGTGGGCAACCGTGAACTTCTTGCCATGAAACTAGCGCTCGAGGAATGGCGGCACTGGCTGGAGGGGGCTACTCACCCATTTACCGTCCTAACCGATCATAAGAACTTGGAGTACCTGCGTTCAGCTAGACGTCTAAACCCCAGACAGGCCAGGTGGGCGTTGTTCTTCACCAGATTTCGGTTCACCGTCACATACAGACCGGGTTCCAAGAACACTAAGGCCGACACGCTCTCTCACGCCAAACCGAGGAAACAGTCCAAGCCACCTCTAGCGACACTATCCTACCTGGAAGCCTTCTCGTGGCACCTGTACAGTGGGATATCATGACTGAGATCGAACATATGAATCTTCAAGTTCCACCACCTCCCGAATGCCCTGCCAACCTCACTTATGTGCCGGAACCCCAGCGACAGCGACTGCTCTCTCAGGTACACGATACACCCAGCTCAGGTGAATCAGGAAGTGATTAGATTCCTCAGATCCTACTGTCAGCAACGACAATCGGACTGGAGCAGGTATCTATTTTGGGCAGAATACGCACAGAATTCACTGGTGAAACCAGCCACAGGGATGACCCCGTTCAAGTGTATCCTGGGTTTTCAACCCACCGATCTACCCTCGGTCACAGACTGGCTGCAACACAGCGAGGAGGTCTGGGACCGAGCTCACACCCACCTACTTCATGCTGTCAGACGACAAGAACAACAAGCTAACCGACGTCGACGTTCCGGTCCAGAGTACACACCGGACCAATGGGTATGGCTCTCGACCAAAGATCTCCGCCTCCGGCTACCATGTAAAAAGCTCAGTCCCAGGTATGTTGGTCCCTTCAAAATTTCTAGACAAATAACTCCAGTATCATTCCGTTTAGAACTACCTTCTAACTATCGTATTTCTCCTACCTTCCATGTTTCACTGCTTAAACCCGCTGGTGGTCCGAGAGGAGAGACGGAGGAGGGAGCCGGGCCGCAGACCTCCCTGCCTATCCTGGTTGACGGCGAGGAGGCGTATCGAGTGCACGAGTTGCTAGACTCCAGACTCCACCCTCCAGTATCTGGTTGATTGGGAGGGGTTCGGTCCGGAGGAGCGCTCTTGGGTCAAAGCTGGAGATATCCTGGACCCCACTCGCACCGAGGAGTTTCACAGGACGCATCCGGAGAAACCGGCCCCTCGACCTCGTGGAAGACCCCGGCGTCGCCTGCTTCCTCGCGTCAGGAGCCGCTCACAGGGGGGGGGGCTCTGTTGCAGAGGAGGCTCCCGTACCGCCTCCTCCGCACCACCAGAGGGAACTGTCCCCAGAGGATTAGCGATCTTCCATTCGGAGTCCATTTCCCATCATCCCTCTTACCTGGGCCTGATTACACAATCCCACCTGCATCTCATTTACACACACATATTTAAGCCACACCATTTCACGAACACCTTGCGAAGTCTTGATTTGCCCCGGCTGTCATTTCCGAGCGTTATACCCGTGTTTTGTTTTCTGTGCTTTGATCTTGGACTGTTTCCTGTTTCTCTGATTGTTATCTGCCTGCCCCGACTTGGATTGTTTCACCCGAACTCTGTTCTCTTGCCGCCTGCCCCGATCTCTCGCCTGGTTCACGATTCTGCCACTGCCTTGTCTCTACTGTTCTGCCTTGCCGGTGTTTGACCCTGCATTGTCTGACGATTCTTAATAAACTGCAAATGGATCCAAACCCTTCTGGTGTGTCGCAACATTTATAATGGGGGTAGTTTCCATCGTTATTCATTATTGTCTGTTGGATGGGTATACACTGAGGGTTTTGTAGTGAGAGTTTTGACAGATCTATTTTTACCAACACAACCAAAACAACTTTTGACTGCCTACAGCAAAAATGATTCTGTGTTTTTATGGCATTTACTGTAAGAAAGAAGGTGTGTAAGAGATTGTGTGATGAAAGAACCACCAGAGATCACTAGTTTAGGATTCATTTCTCTCTGATAATCTGCAATTATCTGGACCTGGGGTCTAGATCCACAGAAAAAAAAAAATTAACTCCATTACAGATTACAGATTGCATGATGAAAACTGTAGTCTGAATTCTTTTTAGATTACTTTTAGATTAAGAGACATTTAGGTTGACTGTTTTCTCTCTCCAATTTACCATTAAATGTACCATATTGATATTAAAAAAGCAAACAGAAAGAAAATATATATATTTTTTAAATAAACTTCATAAAATGTATTACACATTACATTACACCAGGGTTTCCCAAACTGGCTTTAATGTATAAACTGTAGTGGGTTTGTGAGTTGAATAAAAGCTAATAATGAATTAAATCATACAAATATAACAACACAAATAATTTAAACACTAAAAATACAACTAAATCTTTATTTGTTTACCTGCAAGTCAATGTGATCAATGACTGACGTCAGATAACTGTAAACATGCAATTGTGTTGTTACATTATTTGAAATATTAACTTCCTTAGAGATAAAGTAAATATTTTATTTTAAGGGGTTTGGCTGACAAAATCATTTGGGAATTCCTGCATTATATGTACAAACATTAATAAACATGAAAACAACAATGACATGACATGCCTAAAGTCTTCCAGGTTTGAAATATTTTTGTCCAGACTTCCAGAATGAACAGTTACTGAAGATCACTGGATATGATGACAACATAGTATTTCACAGCTATACACCAATGTGTTTAGTACCTTGCATGATTATTTGTTTTATACATGGTCTAATCTCTTCACAAAACTTGAATTCATCTCTTCGATTTATATGGATTAGTTGACTTAATGACCTTTTTGGATGTTCAAATGTGTGAACTACAACTAAGGGACAGAGACAGAAAACTCAGTTTCATATTTGTGTTTCGAACATGAATGAAAGTCATACAGGTTTGGAATGACATGTGGATGAGTAAATGATAACAGATTTTTCATTTGTTGGTGAACTAGCTCCTTAAATTGCATGCATTATACAGAGAAAAGAGAAATATAATGTCATTTTCACATACTAAATTCAATTCACATCATTCTAGTATATCCTCAGTCATAACACATACACTCTTAGAAAAGATGTGTTAAAAAATTACACACTTTATGTGTAACACTCTAATTGACACATTTTGTGTCATTAACGTTAGCTAAAGCACATTAGTCACGTAACTTCACTGTAAATCAAGCAGCTTTCTGTTGGTTAGCGCGGCGAAAACGCGTTGAAAACTGATTTCAAATAGACACTTTTCCCACTTTCACTCGAAATTCCCGAGAGTGAAGACACCTTTACAAATGACTGGCCAAGCAGTGGTTAACGTGACCGCACTTTTAGACTCTGTATTTTACTCTGTTTTTGTCAATAAAGAAATGGTGCTAGCAATGCTTTTTATTTATTATGTCCAAAGTATTTAAAAGTTTGCTGAAATGATTAGCAATAGTGCTGAGCCACTAGTGCAGACCAGGTAACGTTAGCTTACAATCTAAATTTGCTAACATTATATCAAATAAGAGATGTCTAACATTATGTTTATTACACAGCAAATGAATCAATCAGAAGATGGACCATTTTCTATGTTCACCATTCAGGTAAGGGTAGGAAGGAGAAAGATCATCACACAGTGATTTCTTGCATGTGTCTTAGTGTGTTTTTGTCTCAAACAGCTACCCCTTCACTGCAGACAAGCTGAAGGCTAAATCCTCAATTGTCTTTCTCTCTATGGATCTCAGCATTTTTGGACAGAATTTATGTAAGTATTAAAATTAAATCTGGCATAATTTAGTTTACAGTTCAGCTGAAATGTTTGTATACAGTGGGTACGGAAAGTATTCAGACCCCCTTAAATTTTTCACTCTTTGTTATATTGCAGCCATTTGCTAAAATCATTTAAGTTAATTTTTTTTTCCTCATTAATGTACACACAGCACCCCATATTGACAGAAAAACACAGAATTGTTGACATTTTTGCAGATTTATTAAAAAAGAAAAACTGAAATATCACATGGTCCTAAGTATTCAGACCCTTTGCTCAGTATTTAGTAGAAGCACCCTTTTGATCGAATACAGCCATCTAGTGTTGGAACCCGGGATCTCCACTGAAGGACGGAGTACATTTGTGTTTGTGGACGCGCATACAGACCAGAGAACATTCTGATGTTGTCAGTCAAGTTCTGAGCAGGATCCAGTCTTCGGAGAAGTTAATTTATTCCCAAAGGTGGATAAAAACATTGTGTTGGCTTTTAAAAGGCTATTTTGATAATGACTTTTACTCCTGTGCTGTGGAAAGGATGGAGTACAGACATTGATAATAAGAAATGCTTTTAGAGCATCAAAGAGACTTCTTTCAAAATACTTTTGGCCGCCAGTGTACATCAGTCCAGCAAAGTTTGGAAAAAAGTTAAATGATTATGAAGGTGGGGTTATGTGTCATGTTACCTAATGAGATGGAAAGAACTGTTTTGTCCTGTGTTGGACATTTCCTTTTTGACTGCTTAAAATTTTATATATATTCTGCAGTTCTATTAATGTAACTGTTGATATTTCATCATAATAAATATTTTGACAATAAGCTAAACAACCAATGAGTTTTCCATCAACATTTTGTTTAGAATTTCATGTATGTTTTTGAACATACTGTATGTAGTAAAGGACAGCACATAATGTGTTAAATTATACACGTTTACACATCTTTGTGCAAACCTTTCTGACACATTTACTGTGTTGAAATCATCAACACAATGAATGAGTAAAAATGAACACAAAAAAAATCGTTGTCCCAGAACTCACCCATTAATGTGTTCAAATTTAACACAGGTTGTGTCATTTTTAACATATCTTTTCTAAGAGTGTACCACAGTCAAGATAGTCAACAACCTCTAGGCCTATGACAAGTGGAATAATGAAATGCGCATGTAATCTTATTTTAACCCAGTATTTTATGTGCTGGTCTTGGGTAACAAAGAGAAAATACTTTTTTATATAAAAATGGGGTTCACTTGGCAAATGGCTCTCTTATATGTCATTGACAGACACGAGAGGTTTCAGCCTTGAGCAGTGAGTGACAACTGTCTCATGCTTGATCTGATCTCCATGTCTTTTTGTATTGTTTCAACTCCAATACGTTATTTTTATCCTTTCCCCCGCGAAACCCCTATTTTTGAATGAATGAATACAATAAATATTAGGTTTACAAAATGATACAAAATACTAACAAAGCAAAGCAGCAGCATGGGCGCAGTCGAGATCAGTGTTGCCAACTAATTTTCAGGGGAAGTTGCTAAAGGAAGGTCCATTTGTTGCTAAAAGTTGCTAAATGATGTTGTGATGTCATTGCGCGATGAAGTCACTACGTAATCACGACGCAAAACTGTATTTTATATATTTTACTGTAAAATATATTTTTTACGTTAATTTAAATTTGTTCGTAAAATACTAAAAATGCATAATATAATGTTCAAATATAAATAACTATTTTTATATACAACATCGAACACTTTTGAACGATTTAATTTTTGAACGATTACAAGTTTTTTCATTAGCTAGTAAACTAGTAAAACTACACATTCCGAACAATTATAGTTTTAAGCAGTGTATTAGTAGTCAGTACGCTACACTCTAAGAAAATAAATCACAGGTTTTTACCTGCATTTTAAATTACGCATTGTATTTTGTGTTTTCGGGTTACAATGGATAATGGATAACGGATAATGTCCTGGAAAATTACTAGTACCTTTACCATTTTTCTAGATAGTTTTCTTACAGTGTACTAACTGATCAACAATCACAGGTACAAGCTACTAACAAGGTGTATCATAAATGAACAATTATTCAATTATTATTGTTATTATCAAATTGAACAACTGCAAATAGCAGTAACTTAATTCATGTGATGTATGTACTTCTAGGCATCTTTGGTTTCCTCTTTTTGTGAAATTTAGATGGAAAATGTGTGCCTTTTTATTGTTTGAGCCACTTATCAAAAGTTGCTAAAAGTAGCCAAATAAAATGTAAAAATAACTAAATTTGTTGCTAGGTGCTTCTGGAAGAAAAAGTTGCTAGGGTAGTCTGAACAGTTGCTAAATATAGCAACAACATCGCTAAATTGGCAACACTGGTCGAGATGAATCCAGTCAGTTCCTGTCCCGACGTGAACACGCCCCCTCTGCTGACGTCACGCCGCAGCTGTTCGGTCGGTTGGTCTGAAGGCACTTTCACAGTCAACACGGCTTTTTTCTTCGACGGAACGGCTTCGCTGTAACTACGAAGGCGACGGGTTTTTGTTAATTTGAAAGCATACACGGTTCATCTTCGATCGGATGTGGAGCGTCGTATAAAGGAAGACGTTTGTTAGCTAGCACGGCTAAGCGTTTGCTGATGAACTAGATTTGGGTATCTGTTTTCGTATCGGACAACCTTGGGTATGTCAGAACGACTCAACCGGTCAACTTTGTCGAAATTAAAAATCTAGACATTTAAACTTGAAAAAGCGCTAACTAATACTGTTGCATGATGTTATTTAAACTGTAATTGAAAATGTTTTCGCTTTGTCGTAGTTTCGCATTGACGTTGAAAGCGGAAGACGCTGTTTGACTTAACGTCGATGTTTTTTTGTATTCAACTTAAAATTGCATCTGTTTAAAAAAAAAACTTTTGTTGTATATTACACGTGTAGTATTACCAATGAAACGTGTTATGTTTGTTTCGAATTACCCTGAATGTGAAACGCAGGCCTTGTCGGCCCTGAGACACGCGTTCATGTAGGCCAGGAATGTGGTGTCGTCGACCTCGTCTTAATTCGCTTAATTTCTAATTAATTAAATCAAGGACGATGCTTTATTTCAGCATGTTATGTGTAATAATTAATATATTACAGTTTGAGTGTACATTTGATTATTTGTCCCTGGAACACGATTTATGGGGCAAAGTATCATGAGATTAAAACGCATTCAGTGGTTTTATATCGATTCCTTGTAGTGTGGCGTGATAATCTCGATATAAATGCATTGATCAGGTTAGACAGCCATATGCTTTACATGTATTTGTTAAAAGGGTTTTCTAAATATATTCTGAACTAAAAAAGACAATTTTAATAAAACACATTGAAAATGGCTCTGGGATAGTGTAGCATGTATTTTTAGATCATTATTTAAGCTAGGTATGTATTACACATGCTGAAAATGATAACTTGGCTTTCTTTTTTATTTCCTAGATTTGTTATACAAAGAATAATGGCAGAATTTATTGCCATTGCACTGCTAGTCTTACTTTCACTTTCTGATTTTAGAAGTGTTTTCCCTTTTGTTTTGCTGTTTTTATGTCAGTCCTGTTCTGTCATTAGTGTAAATGACATGAAAGAGTAATATATATTTTTCACTGAAGATAGGTTTAAAAGCTGAAAAATGGTGAGACAACACTCAGGATCTCCTCGTTCCAAACACCGGTATTACAATTCTGTCAATAAAATATTTAATTCTGATATATCTACATAATGATCTATATAACAGTGGTTAAAAATGTACATTTGTTTTTAATACAGGCCTTTCTCGGACAGCTACAGCAGCATGAATCATGAAGGGCGATTTGGCCCCCCTTCAAGAAGCCAGAGAGGTTTCAGAGGACCTCCTGGAAAAGCCCCACCAAGTTGGAGAGATAACAACAGCAGTGGACCCCAGCCATACCCCAAGAGGCCCTCGCTCATGGGTGAACGCAGAGAGCGACCACATGGACAGTGGATGCAGAACCAGAATAACTTCCATCCGTATTCCAGCTCACAGGATTCACAGCGGGGCCGCAGGAGGCCTTCTCCACCCCGCACAAGCCGCCCTCCCCCAGTCCAGCACAGGCAGTCCCTACATGGTCCTATACATGGACCGCATAGCCACAGAGCACCACTTTTCCACAATAACCACCCTAGCCACACATCTCCATCTCGCCATTTCCATGGCCCTCCGTCAGATAGGCGGGTCCCGTCGCCACATAGTTCCTTCAGGGGTCCGCAGCGACGCCCAAGCCCTCAAGAGCATGACAGGAGCTGGTGCCCCACACCTCGGGAAAGGCCCTTTGGCCGACCAACACTTGGCGGGCACCACTGGAATGGCCCAGGAGGTTACCCTCACCCCCCCGGTGGGGATTCGAGGCTCTCCGGCCCACCCCATAGAAAACCCAGAGAGTTTCATGGAAGGAGTTCATATCCAGAGAGGTACAGGAATGAAGCTGTGCAAGCTGGGTAAAGTAAATATACAGTTATGTGTTAGAATGCAAAAGTCCAGTACACTGCAGGGTGGTGAGAGTAAATCCCAGCTTCCTTCAGCTTTCTGTCAGTGTAAAGTACCACAGGATCTAATGATAAAGCCTATAAAGTGAAACAGTCTGTCTGGAGAAAATGTAAAACCATTTGAGGCTTTTTCCCCTTAAAAGTTATACTGGCACAGAAGTGATATGGCATTCAGCAGCCTGGGGCTGGATCTAAATTCATAGACGTTAAGAGCTTCCACAAGAGCTTTCTCAAGCAGCACAAACTGGCATTATAACCAACATGTTTGTATTGTTTGTAATGGATATGTAGGTGGTCTGCAGAGAGAGATCAGCGTGCACCGCATGGAGAGGTTGGAAGGGAGTTCCGGCGCGCTGGCATGGAATGGGCACGGGGAAGAGGGGGAAATCCACATACTCGGCCCCCTTACAGATCACCGGCACGAAGGCCAGGCCCACCCCCATCTGGCTCATCATTCAGACCATATCCGCCTTTTCGACCTCAGGAAAGGCCCTTTGGACGGCCAATGAAGAGGAACAGTCAAGAATTCAGGCGGCCACCGTCATCAAGTGGTTTGGAGCATGGGCCACCAAAGCGCTTCAGCAGGGAATTGTCAGTGAGACCTGTTCCTCTCAGGGGCTTCCGAGGTCGTGGTTTGTCCCTTCAAGATAAGAGTCGACTGCTAAAGGCACAGAAGTTTAGAGCAGAGTCAGTGGCCCGGTTCAAAGTGCCTCCACCGAGGCCAAGAATCTCAGACAGAGTCCAGAAGCCCAAGCCTCAGACCGCACCGAAGAATGGCAAAGATTCCCCAGGAGTCTCACCACGCAAGTTATCACTCAAAAAGATGTCATCATCCAGAGAGTCATCCCCAAACACAGATTCCAAGACTGCAGAGCCTGAGAGGGACTCCGAAACAAAGGTGGAATCCCGTCGCTCTGTGAGCGCACACAGGTATGGTATCACCCCTCACACTGTGGCAATGGGCGCGTGATGTTTAGAAGGTCAAGCTTCCTGTTTTTCAATGGCACAACTTTCATCAAAGGGGTGTCGCCTTGTCAAATGAGATGGATGAGGAGAGAAAAAAGAAAATCATGCCTGTTTTCCTCCTCATTATTGACAACAGTATGATGTTAATCCTGTCATTGTCCAGAATACCTCTGTCCTTGTCAAGAGAATGTGATAAGAGATAAGTCTGAGCAAGTGGTCTTTCAAAAGTTTCACAATCACAGTCCATTTTGTTCCAAAAGTCAAATGCCATTTGTCCCACAATGATGCATCCAGATCGACATTGACCCAGAAGAGATGTTTAAAATGTCTTCCAGGGAGAGAAATGGTTTTTAAGCCTTAATTTTAACTGTTTGCAGAAGGACACTCTGCCTCATTATGCAACTAACTGCAGTAACAATGAGCAAAATCCAATCTGTCACGGCTACGTCTTAAGGACATAGGATAGGATGTCTTGGAAAATGGAAATGTGAATGGATTTCATAGAGAATGGACAAGAATTTTTCACAGCCAGATTCCATTTCTACATTTATGACATTTTGATACTATCATTTGATATTTTTTCCTTTGAAGAACTTAAATGATTGACTGGGTGAAGAAACATCAACTCTGGGGCTGTACAGCTTTTTCAGTGGAAAACAGATTTGTTTGCAAGAAGAGAGAACTCTCTTGAACGAGTCGCCATGTACCATTACTTAAAAGAATATCAGATGCTGAGCAAATCTTACCAGATGACCGTGGTTAAAAGAATGAAATTCCAAGTCCAGTTACCTCAGGAATGCCTTGAAACTGCACTCAACAAGAGGCCTCGTCTTGTGAGAACTACTATGAAAAAGAAGACTTGCATGCACTTTCTTCTACGACGGATCAAAGAGATGGGAGCAAAATGGACATTCTCATTTGTCACATCCCTCCTTTGTAACTACAGACCTTTGTCATCACGTGGGTGGTTTTTATTTAGGCTCTTAAATGCCTTTTATCCTTGGCATTGCAAGCAGGGATCTTGTTATTTTACAACCAACCCATTGACTGAAATGGCAGGAAGTTGGAGCTGTGCTGAAGATAAGACCTGATCCAGTTGTGCCTAATGAAACGTTTGCCAAAATGTCAACCATTAATTTATAGTCACCCTCAATAGAAGTTCTGCAACCGAAGAACTATCTGAGCACTTTTAGTTCCAAATACCTACCCTTTAAGTGAAGATGGATATACATATGCAAAGAAGTTGATGAATGTCTTTCCACAAACCATGTAGTTTGAAGCTTCTGGATTTTAATCAAGGAGAACTGGCCAACAATTTGTCAATCAATCCTGTATTTGGAAACTTTACCTCAATGCCATTGCAGAATCCAGAGCTGCAAACCAGCGTTTATACGATGAAATGTGTGTTCCAGCAAGAAGCATTTGCAGTCTCCAAACACATCAGAAGAACTATCTGAGCACTTTTAGTTCCAAATACCTACCCTTTAAGTGAAGATGGATATACATATGCAAAGAAGTTGATGAATGTCTTTCCACAAACCATGTAGTTTGAAGCTTCTGGATTTTAATCAAGGAGAAACTGGCCAACAATTTGTCAATCAATCCTGTATTTGGAAACTTTACCTCAATGCCATTGCAGAATCCAGAGCTGCAAACCAGCGTTTATACCATGAAATGTGTGTTCCAGCAAGAAGCATTTGCAGTCTCCAAACACATCTAATCCAGTGTGAGTGGATGGGTTGAGAAGAATGTGAGACTTGTCAAGTCTGGATAAAAAGGAAGTGCTTGCATGCCAGTCTGTTCACTTTTTGGAGCGTAACATGATTCCTGCACGGCGTTCTTCAGTCCGCTCATTCAGTCTGCCAATATTGGTTATTCACATTAGCAAAAGGAAGGCTGCTAAAGGCCAAGGTGAATCAGGGAAAATTTATCTGCCAATTCAAACTGAAGCATGGAGATGATGGGCTTGCTCTGCTGTAAGTACCCATGTAGTAATCCATCATTGGTCCTTGTGCATTTGCAACAGTACAATTGGGTTCTTGAGGACTGTGAATGTTTGAGTAATTTAGTTTGAAGTGCAACATTTCTCTGCTCCGTTCACAAGGTTCATTTCACTTTGAAATCAGAAAACATTTGTGCATGCCTTCTGCTTTTTCTGAATACTTTATGATGTTTAGAATTTATTCCTTAAGAGCCCGGATGATGTGGATCACTTGTTCAAATGCCTTGTTGACTTTCTTTTCAGCTCTTCACCAATAGACCGACGACTTTCACGTGATCTTGTTGTGGTTTCCCATTGGGAGGCGGGGCACAAACCCAGTACTAGCCCTAAGAACAATGCACCCTGGAGAAACAAGGCACCCAAGAACAAATCTGGTAAAAGTCTGAATGATTTGCAAATAATTCACTCTGTAGCAATATGCTAGTTTTCATGTTTATATTTGTAAATTTCTTAACTTTTTTTTTTAATTTGGTCTTAATTTTCTCGATCTTACAGAGGAATCAGAAGCTCATGGGAATTTAACATTGAATGAACGCTTCACCAAGCTTCAAAGTCCTACTAGCTCTTCACAGGAACAGAAAGAAAGACGGTAAGTGAGAAACTGTGTTTTTGGTCTGTTCTAGCTGCTAAATCTTAACAGTTTGGCTGAATGCAATACTTTACAATTTTGTAGGTCTTCTGGAAGTCCAGAAAACACCCAAAGGAAGCCTGGGTCATTTCAGGTAAAGTCTTAAAATGTCAATGTCTCTTACTCATCGAGGGTGCTTTAAAAGTAAAAGCTTGTCTTGTTTTTCTCGTTTTATATTGTTTTTACACGTGTTAGTCATTTTTGGTATAGTGATTTGTAGCGAAACATTTGTTCTTCTGTACATAGAGGCCTAATTGCGGGGCAACTGCTGGAGTGAAGAGGGGAGCAGCCCCTGACGGAGTTATTAGGAAACCATTGATGGTAAGTGATGCTTGTTGGTATACTGTTTTAGAAGTGAAAAGTAGTAGTATTCAGTCAACACTGAATAATAACAATAATACATGATTATTATTTAACTGTCTAGTCTTTGTATTAGGCTTGATTTGGCTTATGTAATGTTTCCATGCACATTGCAAGTAAATCCATATTTTCTGTCCTCTTAGGGCACTTTAATTCCAAGACCACCCTTCAATCAGAAGCCTGTCTTCAAAAAGAGTCAAAGTATCATGTCAAAGTACAAGAACTTGCAGACGTTGAGGCATAAAGTGCCCCATCAGCGTCAAGCCACTAGCTATCGCCGGTGGTGACCCAAAATTGTGAGTCCAATTTCACACCTGAATGATAGAAAAAATTTTTTTCCTTGCCTGAATTTTTTTTCATTACTGTTGAATATTCAGTCATTTAATTATATTATCCATTAATGTTTTTTTTTTTTGTAGATCGCATATGCTGAGGCAAGTCGTCCACTGTAGAGCCTCTCTCTATGGAGCTCCCTTACCCCCTCACTTTCCCTTATCTCCTGCTGTGCAACAGTTTGAGCTAATCTCTGTAAAAAAAAAAACCCCGCAAATAAAAGTATTTTTCTTCTATAGTAGTTTTTGTTTTTGATTTTTTTTTTTCTTTGATGTGCTTTAGAGATAAAGTCTGCATTTTTCTTTTTGGAGTTTCAAAAACAGATTAGCATTACATTTTTGTATATACCTTTAACCTGTACAAAACCTTCTGTTTGCCAGAATTTTGTGAAAATATGATTTTTAGCTTTGGTTAGAATTATTTTTCAACACCCGCAAATAAAAGTATTTTTCTTCTATAGTAGTTTTTGTTTTTGATTTTTTTTTTTCTTTGATGTGCTTTAGAGATAAAGTCTTGAATTCTGTGCATTTTTCTTTTTGGAGTTTCAAAAACAGAGATTAGCATTACATTTTTGTATATACCTTTAACCTGTACAAAACCTTCTGTTTGCCAGAATTTTGTGAAAATATGATTTTTAGCTTTGGTTAGAATTATTTTTCAACATGTATTCATGTTTATACATCAGTGTCTGAATAGATGCTTTTTTGAAAGTGACTGTTAAAAGACTCATATCATGTGAAGTGATCCCTGTCGAACGCTGTATGATGAGTAGCTTTCATTTGACGAAACCAACTGAGTTTTGAGTGTCTGATTAGTTGAGCTCCATGTGTTGATAAAAGACTTCCCTGAAAAGTTTTGTTTGTGTTCCTCATAAAAGACATGTACATTCTTTGTAATCAGACACTTTGAATAAAACTGTAATTGTCAGATGTCTTCTGTTGTGTGAAATCAAATACTTGTCTTGTTTGCGTGCTGGGTTCCCTCCCTTTTAGAATGTACTTAAATTTTAGATACATGGATTCTGAGTAGCCTTTTTTTTTTTTTCAAGTTGGAGTTACAATTCTTTATGCTGTTTTGTAACATGTATTGTGAAAAGTGCCACACAAGTAAACTGAATTCTGAGCAGCATACGCAATATCCAGACCATTTATTGAAAAAAATGTGTTTTAGTAAATAACACAAAAATCAGACAATTTTCAGGAGATTGAATAACACAGCTGACCATTAAGAAGCAACGACAATGATCCAGTCTTTCAATCTGGTTATGGATGCAATTATTACTTCCAGTTGCCTAATCAAGCTTAGCTAATTATCACTGCAGTTAGGATATTAATTAGCTGGTTCTAGGGCATTCAGTACAGTTGGATCAGTACAGTTGGTTCTTTGTCCGATCCTTAGTTAAGTTATGCCTCAGTCTCTTTCAAGACATCTTCTTTCTGTTGGAAGTAGTCTCTGAACCAGTCAATATGTTCCTTTTTCTGTTGAACCATGGGGTGGTGATTCTTTGCAAGGCCTGTAATTATAAGCTCCATAAAGTGCCTGACTGGACCCTGCTGGGGGGAACGATTCATCTAGGTGCTTCTCCAGGAACACGTGCTCGTGGAAGGGCACACTCGCCTCCTCCTCTAGGCCTAAAAAAGTTGCATGATGTGCCAGAAGACAAGATTAAGAAAAGGTACAGAATTAAAAACAGAAAGATGGATGCAACCTATAAAAATTGACGAATTTTACAGTTTTTCTGCTTCACATAAATCTAGCCATGGTATCGTAGCAGTTAACTGCTGAATTCTTTCCAACCCATGTTTTTCTGTCATCCTTCAGTCTGATATTGATTTTCCTGCAGCTGCAATATTAAAACATTGATATTAAAAATGTATCTCCAACCTTAATCTCACCTGCCTGTAACCTTGTAGTCAAAGCCACTGGAAGGCAAGCCTGCAACCTTTAGCTGAAAAAGCATAATGGCTAAAATCCAAGTTAGCTGTTAAGCTTTTTCCAATTGTTAGTACTACAGACCCTAGCATCCCCCAATAATTAGACCATCTCTGTAGCCATCCTGAAGACCTTGATTAGCTTGGTCAGGTGTTTAATTAGGGTTGGAGCATAACTCTGCAGAAAAGTGGACCTCCGAGGGCCCGAGTTGAAAACCCCTGTCTTATACAGAGGTGCCCAATCCAGTTCCTTGAGAACTAACTTCCTGCTGAGTTCAGTGCCAAACCCGCTCCAGCATGCCCATAGTAATAACCAGAAGTGTTTCTAAAGATCTTATTTATCTGGTTCAGGTGTGTTTGATTAGAGGTGGAGCAGAACTTTGCTGGAAGGTACCAGCAAAGCCCTGCCTTAGGTGCATGGATATATTTAAAGAGGATATACAGCATACTGTTGACTTGAACATCTTGACAAATTGTAATCACACATTAATTGTTGTTGAGGCCTTCACTACGTGCAAGTCTGATTAAAATCTTGATATCCTAAAATTCTGAAATATGGTGTTCAAAAGAGTGGGAACCCCCAACAAGTAAATTTTCACTTGTATAGTGCTTTTTATAATATACATTGTTTCAAAACAGCTTTACAGATAATATTAATGTTTATATAATACATTAACGCCTAGCTGTTTACATTTAGCAGTTTAGAGCTGGCGACGGCAATGAAATACACAGTTGAGATTTGCTGTAGTACATAGCACTTTATATGTATGCGGATAAAGCTAGATATATTTATAGTAATTTCAAGTTGGAGTTACAATTCTTTATGCTGTTTTGTAACATGTATTGTGAAAAGTGCCACACAAGTAAACTGAATTCTGAGCAGCATACGCAATATCCAGACCATTTATTGAAAAAAATGTGTTTTAGTAAATAACACAAAAATCAGACAATTTTCAGGAGATTGAATAACACAGCTGACCATTAAGAAGCAACGACAATGATCCAGTCTTTCAATCTGGTTATGGATGCAATTATTACTTCCAGTTGCCTAATCAAGC
>NW_015505331.1:746212-828852 GCF_001515645.1 Sinocyclocheilus grahami
GGGGGAACGATTCATCTAGGTGCTTCTCCAGGAACACGTGCTCGTGGAAGGGCACACTCGCCTCCTCCTCTAGGCCTAAAAAAGTTGCATGATGTGCCAGAAGACAAGATTAAGAAAAGGTACAGAATTAAAAACAGAAAGATGGATGCAACCTATTCTTACAGTGGAACTCACCAGCCTCATTGTTGATTGGATATTGCCAAAGTTTGTCCTCTTTGGTCCACTGGATCATCTCCTCAAAGCCATTTCGAGGTATCTGATTTGTTGCCTGGACAATTTGATTAGCTAGATCAATGTCCCAAAGAGTAGGGCCTGAAATTCAGAGCAGCGAACAGGACAGGCTAAGTAACACTCTGTTTCACAGGGACATACTCAAATGTGCCAGCTGCAAGGTGTTAATGCCATAAAACAGAACTTCTCCTTACCCAAATCTGACAATGTGTCTTGCTCAGCACCTGCAGCAAAGAGGTTCAACCTCTTACTAGTGAAAGGACTCTTCCTTTAGAAAAAAAATAACCAAGGTTAGTGGAAAAATGTTTTGTATTTAAAAAAAAGGACATTTCAGGGACGTTTTTTTTTTTTTACCTTCTACGGACTCCATCAAGTTCACTGGTAATGCCTCTGTCTTGAGTATATCCCTTTCCGTCATCGTCAAAACTAATCTGACTGGTAGGTCTGACGTTTGATCTGCCATTCGGCCTCTTTCCGACTTTCATATCGGCAATTATGTGTCTGAAAGTTTTGAGATGATACCACATAATTGTTCTAACACATGCACTAATGTTACACTTTATTTACACATTTACACAGGAAGGTCCATATTTGTATTCACTAATAAAACATCACTTTTACAACATGCATTTTTATGCAATTAAAATTAGGGATGCACCGATATGAAAATTTTGGCCGATACCGATAACTGATTATTCTTTATTTTTGAAAGCCGATAACCGATATGTTGGCCGATAAATCTATATCCAAATTGTTATATACTTTTTGAGAGCCTGATTACAAAAAAGGTCTCATCATTAAAAGCCACATCCCAAACACTTCAACATAAGCAGCCTAGTTTGAATGGTGTACGTTTTAAAAATATTTTTACTCTCCCATTACCAAATTTAGTCATAAAAAAGCCTTACAAATAAATAAAATTATGCATAAATAATGCAAACAAGTCACTGGACATCATTACACGTGTAAAGAATCAAAATGAATGCGCCATAGATCAATAAAACGGAATAGCCTCTGCACGGACAATAATGATTTTAATTACTAAACCATATTGTTGATGAAAATAATAAGAGAAAAATACAAGTGGTTGTCGTTATTAATAATATATCAATGATTTTGAAAAAGTAACAAATGAATACCACTGTTTTAAATAGCAGCCGATGAGCTGCGCGTGCTGAAGCTGAAGAGCTGAATGAACACGGTAAACTGAAGCGTTTTGCTGGCAGCTTATTTAACTCAAGGAAATGCATCCTGAGATTAATATTAATACAACATAAACATAATATTACAACTTATATATGTACAAAATGACGCAGTTATTGCATGCTATAGTCAGAATGTGTGATCCTGTTGTGGATGCGCTCTTCCCATAACAACGCGCTGAAACACGGCAACTAAACCCAAAGAATTCACAACGTTTTATTATAATAATGTTCTCATTAGAATACACGACATTCCCAATCATAGTTATTAATGTTGTGCACTGCTGTTTGAGCTGCGTGTGCTGAGCTAAAGATGATCACCGTTAAACTGAAGCGCTCTTTTAACTTAACCAAACGCATTCTATATGAGATAAATCAGATATACATCAAATAAACACAATATTACAATGTACAATTGCACAAAAGGCTGCAAACGAACAGCGCGCATCTGAAGTGTCTCTGAAGGAAATAATGCATTATTTATCGGCTTTAAGATATCGGCCAAATTTTCTTATCAGGCCGATACCGATAACAGAAAAAATGAGCCGATATGGGCCGATACCGATATGGTGGCCGATATATCGTGCATCCCTAATTAAAATCACAAAGCAGGTCTCGGACTTTATCCATCGGTTGTTGACTGAACGGTGGCAGATATGAATGCGAGTCGTAGTCGATTGTTATAAAAGGGGTGGGGTTTAAGCAGACTAAATGAATGGAGAAGTCAGGCACACATCAACAGAAGTCTGGTGTTTCAATGGAAGATCAAACTTTGACATTCTGATTAAAAATATCAAGCTCAAGTTTATTTTTTAAAATGTAACCTACACATAGATGTATTGTTTACAATATGTTTAATAAGAAGCGTTTAGGAAATGGATTTCAGTTTCATGCCAACTTTAATACACACAACATCTGAAATGAGCCCTACCCTAAGTCTGCTCTCCTCTCCTCTGGGTGTCAGGTATGGCTTCATGTTTCCTCAGCTGCTTAAGGAGCTCTAACTCTGCCTGATGTCTGTTCGGCAGGGTGGATGCGGCAGCAGAGACCGCAGCAACCAGCGCTGGATTCAAGGTCCCACTAAAGTACAGAAAAATGTTGCTACTTTCACTTCAGAATGGATGCACTGTTTGCTAGTCAGAAATCAAAATTATATCATAATATTCTTAATTCCTTAATCTGAATATTGTGATTTAGCTCTCAGTGTAAACATGTATGGAATTGCTGTTATCGTAGGCATTTCAGTGTCAGCATTACCACTTTGTGAATTAATTATGCTTGTATGTATGTATAACTCACTGCTGTTGTGAACCCTCAGCTGCGGCACGCTGGAACATGCTGTGTGTGCTTTCCACGAGCTCTTGGTCGGGCCTCTCACTCATTCTTGGAGTCTTTGAGGGTCTTATTTTACGTACGGTTGTGACCTCCACCTTCATTGCCCCAAGTAGCTCCAAAAGACTCTCCTTCCCACTTTTTGTCTTTTCAAGCTGTTTGCTGCACTCAGGTTTAACCTCTGGTTCGGTCTCTAACTGTGATGTCAATGTTGCATTTGAAATGTCAGTGCCCTCATTCATTTCTGTGTTCCTCTGCCCATCAGTGTTAACCTCTGCATTCACCTCATTCTCTTCTGGTGTCTTTCCTTTGTCTTCTGACAGGGATGTGGAGCTCTCTTTATTTTCACTAAAATAGATGCTACTGGTTCCTAATGGCCTTGCTGTGCATGGGGCCCTAAAATAAAGAAATTAGATAAAAGATCAAATTCATAATTTAAAACAAAAACATCCGAATTTGGATAATTTCTGTTAAACATTTTAAAATAATTAACATACGGGCTGGAAGGTATATTTAATATACATTGCAAACACATAATCAACACGCAAATGGAACATTCTGCAGGTTAATCAAGTGGTACTTTATTCTGCCATTTGAGATCTTTAAATTCCAGGTTGAGACTTTAACTGACATAAACATAACTCAATCTCATCAGAGCTGTCACCCTGTCAGGTTCTTAGATCTGTAACTTAGCAGGTAACAGGGCCGAAACTCTCCCTCTCTTTACATTTTGTGGAAGGTAAAGTTAATCGTGTATTGTGCGTATGAATGCATCTATTTCGAACCTGATTAATATTCATTAACAATCTTCTGTACATGATTGCCCCTCTCAGAAGACCTCAATGTAGTCCATGCACGTTTCCATGCGCAGCACAATCAACTGTCCGGCTGGCGCCTGAGACGTATAAAAGTTCCGGGCGCCTTTCTGCATCGACTAAAGGGAACTTACGTCTCATTTGTCACTTTTTACCAGTGATTAAACATTCAGCGATTTTATCAGTTTTAATCTGTCTGTATCACATACATTGCTTTAGGATAATTAAATCGGATTGCAACAGGAAAAGGGAACCGTTCATAAACTTGTCCAGGGGAGGGGTCTGCCGCTACCGCTGTCAAGCTCCATCCCGGCTTCAGAACAGTTCGTCTCTAAGAACTGTTTCAAAAAATGATTCATTTAATCTTTTACGACACGACGTAATTACATCATCACGTGAACCTTGACATCATGGCGTGGCATTTTACCTGCTTTACAACGTTTCCATAATGCGTTTTTACGTTTTATTGCTTTATTAATAAGGCGTTCACTGTAATTGGATGTGAGCGTTTATTAAAACCAGCTTTTATTTTGCACCATCAGTCAATTTCATATACTTCAGTTCAGTCATCGAATCTTGATTCATAACGAATCTGAATTCGTAACTGTATAACTTAGCATACTACCGTTACTATTATAGCTGTGTCTCATTTAGAAGGCTGCACCCTCTGGAGGTCGCATCCTCTGTAGGATGCATAAACGAAGTGTCCTCAACCTAGAATTAAACCAGACGGCCTTCGTAGGACAGGCGTTAAAACTACAAACATGGCGGATGTGCGCGACCGGCAGGTAGAGAGGCTTAGAAAAATGGGTTTGAGTTATTAATATTCAACATTTAACCTGGTAAAAAATATTTATTTAATGTTATCTGTGTTATATTTCATCTGCAACAGCAATGTAAACTTTTATAAACATCCGTTTGGTCGTTAACTTTTAAATGCATCATTATGCATAAAATATGAGCAGAGTTCTGGGCATGAAAGACCCACGACTGGCAGATCACTGTGCTACTTCTTTTCTCTCCAATATGGTAGGAAGTTAAATGAAATGCAATGTGGAGGATGTAAACTGTGACAAGATGATTGACAGGCCAGTTTACAGTGACAGGGTGCCTGTATCTATGCGACAGAGCGTCCGTTAAAGACACAGTTGTGTGATGTGATAGTATGTCCCAAAGCTTGCCTACTCTTCTCTACTTGCTTTTCTGAAATGAGACAGCCTCGATGACGTATGCAGCCTTCTAAATGAGACACAGCTTATGTTTGCCATGGAAAGACGCCCTGCCTCTCAATGTTCATACTATCCATCCTAAATAGTATGTGAGAATAGAATAAGTGTGTCCCAAAGCATAGTATGTTGAAAAGAGTATGCCAAAAGTCCCCGGATGGTCTTCTATTTCAGGTCGATTTTTGAAGTGTGGATCCTGTGCACACTCTAATGGCTAATATTGCCCACAATCCATTGCGCTTTGGTGAAGGATTCTGTCCAGAACTACAAACCCGAATAAAACGCGTTAAAACTACAAACATGGCGGATGTGCGCGACCGGCAGGTAGAGAGGCTTAGAAAAATGGGTTTGAGTTATTAATATTCAACATTTAACCTGGTAAAAAATATTTATTTAATGTTATCTGTGTTATATTTCATCTGCAACAGCAATGTAAACTTTTATAAACATCCGTTTGGTCGTTAACTTTTAAATGCATCATTATGCATAAAATATGAGCAGAGTTCTGGGCATGAAAGACCCACGACTGGCAGATCACTGTGCTACTTCTTTTCTCTCCAATATGGTAGGAAGTTAAATGAAATGCAATGTGGAGGATGTTACCAGTGACAAGATGATTGACAGGCCAGTTTACAGTGACAGGGTGCCTGTATCTATGCGACAGAGCGTCCGTTAAAGACGCAGTTGTGTGATGTGATAGTATGTCCCAAAGCTTGCCTACTCTTCTACTACACACTCAAACGTGTGGACTTCTTCTTCACCAAAAGAGTACATACTTTAAGGGCGTGGTATAAGTAGGCACATTGAGACGCAGCAAGGGTAAAAGCAGTAAGAGCACTATGCTAGTATGCACAAGGCCGTCCTTAGGGGGGTGCAACTGGTGCGGTCGCACCGGGCCCCGCGCTTGAGGGGGCCCCGCGGCGAACATTAGCTTCATCCACGGTTCATCGAGAACTGATCGGACTGATTTAGGTCATTTCGTGACCGAATCGTTTGGGAATTGTTCAAGCGATTCATTGAAAAGATCCGACTCATTTGAACGATTCGTTCACGAACCAGACATCGCTACATCCCGAACGGGGCTTTACATACGGATCCCTTTCGAGAGGTCATGACTCATCTGTTCGCAAAGGTTGCAGTTCAGTAAGGATCCAGCATGAACCAAACAATCTCGCTACATATTTTCGTTGTAAGCGTTTTCGTGAAAAAAAGGTAAGCATGCTTGGTGAATGCTTATTGAGAAATCTAAATTGTCACAGTTACTTTTTTAGCTGTTCAGTCTCGCTATTCAGTGTTCAGTTCAGGTGATGCAAAAACACGTCCGTCTGTAACCAGCAGTTTTTGGTGCTACTTTATTTTGCATCACATAAAAGACAACCACATAATGGCAAAAACAATTGTTGCATCAGAAAGGCGTTTCTACCGAAAATAATCGCTGTGGTTGAAGAGCATGGCTTTGTGTGAGTTTTTCAAAACAACATCTGTGACTTGTGACTTTCTCCAGTCGGCGAACTTTGTTACTACATGAAACTTGAGATTCAGCTCCATGCTGTCTGCTTATGTAACTTTACACAGTTATGTACAACGTATTAGTTATACTTCAAACGTTATAGTTATACTTCAATACTTCAAATTCTGAGTGTTAAGGACCGTCTGTGGTTTGGTAAGCATGATTTTTTTGTAAGTTTGGGATTACGTAGGGGTTTACTTTCTAAAAAAACTAAATAAACTTACAATGATGAACAAAGTTTTAAGTATACTGATTTTCTTTTCTCTGTCTCATCTTTTGCACAGATCTTTGATTTAGGGTTTTGTTGGAGCGCTTGGCATATTTCACCATGGCACCACATCCTGTGGTTCAGGCAATAATAGACCTCTCTGCCGGGGCTATAGGTAACTTCACCTAACATCAGGGCCGTTCTGGGGGACTATCGGGAACATTATCCTGGGCCCTATGATGATAGAGTGGGATACACTTTATTTCAGCACCATCTGTATTAAATCCTTTCTTTTGTCAGTTCTTATCTGACCTTTGAGCGGTGTGTTTTTGCTTACCCCTGTGGTTTCACAGTCCGGACCCATTGTCTCAGCAGTCCCACACACAGACACAGACAGAGACAGAGACAGACAGACCTATTCTGTCTGGCTTAGATCGTACTGATAGATGAGTGAGGACGTTTGTAGTGTGTGATACTGTTTGTGGATTAGTTGTAGATCATTGCTTCATAACCCTTAAAACACATTTTTATTGGAACTTTATTTTATTGTTATTTCAAACCATATCCAAGTTATTATACCAAAATACAAGCCAATTAAAGTTTGTAACTAAAGAAAGGGCAACACACAGACACATATATGTGTATAATGATGATTGAAGGGGAATGATTTCACTCCTACATTCCATTTGTTTCATTAACAAGAGAAAAAGCTCATCACTCTCTGTTCTCCCACTTCTCTTTCCTCTTTAGGGGGCACAGCTTGTGTACTTAGTGGTCAACCTTTGGACACGGCTAAGGTGAAAATGCAGACATTCCCCACTTTATACAGAGGCTTTGTGCACTGCTTTGTGTCTACATACAGACAGGTGGGCCTTCGAGGGCTGTATCAAGGTACCACACCGGCCCTCATGGCCAACATTGCGGAGAACTCTGTGCTCTTCATGTGCTATGGCTTTTGCCAAGAGGTGGTTCGCTTCGTCTCTGGTCAGGAGAAAGGGGCTGTGCTCAGGCAAGTTCAGTTTGTATTATGAATAGTACATTTACATTTATGCATTTTGGCAGGTGGTTTTATTCAAAGCGACTTACATTGCATTAAAGGTATACAATTTATGCATTCATGCATTCCCTGGAAATCAAAGCCATGACCTTGGAGTTTCTAGCACCATGCTCTACTGTTTGAATAGTATCTAGTATTTTCTGGAAGCTCCAAAACAAATGCATGACAGAAGGGTTTTGCTTCTAAAGTAGCCTTATGTTTTTCTTGAATTGAAATTAAATAATTCTAATAATAAATCTAATAAAGTTATTCCATTAGGATGTACATGTTCACATGATTATTTTTCCAAAATGACTTCAGATATTAGTTTAAATGTTAAAAACTTATTTTGTAGACATTTTTGAATAACTTTTCCTTAATGTGTATATTGCAAAACTTATTTGGGGGTAAACCGTTTTTTTTTTCCTTTTTTTTTTCTCTCTCTCTGATCAGATCATAGAGAATGCATTTATTTGATTATTATACAGTAAAACCAGAAATAATGTGAAATATTATTACAATTTAAAATAACTCTTTTCTATTTGAATATATTTTAAAATGTAATTTATTCTTGTGATGGCAAAGCTGAAATTTCAGAAACCATTACTCCAGTCTTCAGTGTCACATAATATTTTTGTGGAAACTGCGATACATTTTGAAAGTGAATGAATAGAAAGTTCAAAAGAACAGCATTTATTTTTTAAATCTTTTGTAACATTATAAATCACTTTATCACTTTTGATAACTTTGTGTATTTGTTGATTTGATCTGTATTAATTTGTATCCTTGTATTAATTTCTTTAAAAAAAAAAGTCATACCATAAACTTTTGGCACAGTAATGTGTATATACATATCATTATCACAATTTCATTAATTTTTGCTTATATTAACGCTTATTTTCAATGTGTGTGATTGTTTATTTCTGTTCAGTGACATGCAGAAAGCGTGCGCAGGCTCCGTGGCCTCAGTTTTCTCCTCTCTGGTCTTATGTCCCACTGAGCTGGTGAAGTGCCGACTGCAAGCTATGCATGAGATGGCCACATCTGGCAAGATCGCCCACAGTCAGAAGTAAAGCTTGAGCCATCCTTTCTGTGGATACTGCGCACATTTTTATTTACTTTTAAGTGCTAGTGTTACTCATGATATGAGTTACCTCCTTTCTCCTTACGTATGTCTGTGTTTTTCAGCACAGTTTGGTCAGTGATCAAGTCCATTATGCATAATGATGGTCCTGCAGGGTTCTTCCAGGGTTTAACCACTACAGTTGCCCGTGAGGTGCCTGGATATTTCTGTTTCTTTGGAGCATACGAGCTCTGTCGCTCTCTCTTTGCTGAGTACATGCACTGTGGCAAGGATGACATAGGTATGCAAACAGTTACAGTTTCTACACGTTATCTTTAAAATGACTAAATGATAACAGCATACTTTGTTTCTCATTTATTGATTGTTCTGGTATTTTCTGGTGTGTTTTTATTGAAATGGCGTACCTGAGTCAGTCATTAGGAGGACAAGGACAAACATTAAAATCAGTCTGTAATCAATTAACTCTTTGTTTTACATATAGTTGGTCATTCACTTTACTCAGTCGATAACGACAGAGATAGTATAAGGAGAAAGACACATACCTCTTGTAGGTAAAAAGTTAAGAATTTACCCATCAGAATTTTATTTAGTACTAAATTTGCATCTCATTTATGTATAGTGAAAATGACCTCAGAGGTCCTCACTATTAATGTTACTGTGAAATTGCTGCAGTGTTCGTATTATGGCTTGGTAGGTTGTTTTTAACATGTTTTGGAGTATTTTTCAAAAAAAATGTTTACACTGACGTATTAGAACTCTCCTTGTATGCCTCATTCACCACTCTCCTTGTTTTTCAACTAGTGTCTCACCCCTTTCGCTTTGCAGGTTCCACAGAGGCAACCGAAAATAATGTGTTTTTTTAACCTTAAACTGCATAAACACATTTCATTACACCGAATATACAAAATAATGTCCTTTTTAGCAGCATCATATGACCCCTTTAAGAGTTTTTATGGCCTTAAATTTGATACAACTAAATTTAAGACTTAAGGACCCGCGGAAATCCTGTCATATGTCCAACAGGGTGATAATAACCATGAGAATGCTATGGTGTGTCTCTTACTTGTCTTTGAAGGGAGTCCCCCAAACAAGAAGGTAATATTTACAGTATGGCCCATTGATTAGACCCATCAGCGCCACTACGAAACTATAAAGGGCACCAACTACACCCACTGCTGCAAATAAAATGGACAGGAACATCTGAAATAGAAAATCCTTCATCAGAATGATTTAATTTATAAACGTAATACAAATATACAAGAAATTAATTCAGTCATGCAATCTTTATGAATTATTGTGTCTAAATTTTCCACATGTTCATTTTGAAGACATCTTAAGAACAATTTCCCAATCACACAACAACAACATGGCCGAAAAATTAACTCCTACAATTCTGTCACCATTCAGTGAGGTTGTCATCCAGTGATTCCTGTACAACTGTTTAGGTTCTTACAAGTCACAAACTGCAAATATTTGCAATGAGGGCACATTTTTCAAGCCACATGTCAGACGCTATAGATTTTTTGAAAACAGAGGAACCCTGTGTATTTTCAGACAAGTCTGTGCTTCACGCTAACAGGCACATGACATGTTCTTCACATCACATGTACTCAGTTACATTCTAAATACATTTATTTGTCTTTGTGTTAAGAGAAGATTCAGTCCACTACAAAAGTTCTTCCTTATGCATCTTTACAAAATATTTGTCAACACAATATTGATCTCACAACAGATCTAGAAACACATATCGGTAACGTGGGACTGAAATGGCCGGGCCGGGCCAGGCCCCTCTGAGCCCGCTCATAGCACAGACACTGGTCAAGCAAGTTATATAAGGCTTGTGTGTGTTCAGTTATGATTTTCTTGCTCTTTGTAACGTTACTTTACTTTAGAAGGTATTTGGGGTTCATTGCTATTTCCTGTCCTTTTTTTGTCTTAACACCTATTTTTCATTTGTCAATCAGTCGTTTTGTTTATAATCTTCTTTTGTTTGTGTTGTCATTTGTCAACTTTTGAGCATGCACATACATTTGATTTTTTTTCAGTTTGCTTAAAGTAAAATCTCTGCACTTGCGCTTCCATTTCTGAACTCTCTGAAAATGGAAGCTTTTTTTTATTTTTATCCCTAAACAGTAAAGGTGACAAATGCATCACTTTTCCTGGGCTTGTAAAGGTCCTGTGGACAATCCTCTTCATAACTGAATTTCTAAAGGATATTTATAAACTTCAGACTAAAAATAAAGTGCAAACTCACCCCACAGCGATTAGCACAACAACCCTGCTTTCCAGTCAGGTGAATGTGAAACGCTGGAATCAGCACCTGGAGGAGAGCGAGAGAGAATTATTTTAGATTTTCATCACTTTGTCATTTTGATAGAGTTTTGATTGACTCTAACACACAATAAATGTGTTTTGTACATTTACTGTGAAGCCCAAACTAAACCTAGAATCATCATATTGGCTACTCGCTATGATGCCTAAATAAAATTATAATTTTTATATAGTTCAACATTGCAATTAAACAAAACCAGACTTACCAGAATCCCCCCTCCAATCAGTCCTCCCATGTATTTGACCTCCTCAGTAATTTGTCCATTCTGTGCGTACTTTACATCCCAGCCAGGAAAAAACAGAATAATATTACATATTATGGATATGACTGCCAACGGGTACAGACCTGTCCCGACGCAAAGCGCACATTTTCCCGTACACATGCTGCAAGATGGGTATTATAATCCTGAAGTCAGGGAACAGCTGTAATCTCTACACTATTTTATGTAAAAAGCTCCAAGATAAAAAGAACTTGACAACAAGTTTGGTTATCGTCTCTGAGTCTCACACACAGCCTGAAGTTGTCTGTCTGCCAGAGTGCAGAGGTTTATATAAGCACTGCTAGTCATTTATTATTGAGTTAAGATAAGACCAGCCCATAGAATCCAGTTCCTCTAAACACACCCTGTCCAGAGAATCTATATCTAAACCATACAATATAAAATGTAATTGTTTTCTTAACTCTTGTTTCTTAGGTGTTTGTGATGTACAGTGTTAACCTTTTCAACTGTTTGTACATATAAACCTTTTAACCCAGAAGTCTCTGGAATTCACACAGGCTATTTTAATAAACAAAACAAGACTTTTAAATTAAAATAACCATCATCAAGCATTAAAAACTACAGCTTATAACCCATATATACAAATTTATGTTTCTATGCATTAAATTTCATTTTTGTAGGGATCTGTCACTCTGGTTGCCATAACACTCGTAAACAGTACATTTTTAATCATTCAGTTGCAGCATGTGTCAGATCTGACACAAAATAAATGAACTGTGGAGAGGTGTGTGTGTGTGTTGTATTCACTTCACTAAATTATGTTTGCACAGGGTGCTATAAAGAAAATGTACCGCGGGACTTTGGACTGTCTCTGTAGTAAGAGAAAAAAACCATGACGGTGACACTGCAAAGCAAATAGCTTTATCTAAAAAACGATTTGCTATTTCCTTTGCCAGTATAAAAGAGGACATTGCTGTCCAGCCTATTTATTTATTAACATATAATGATTCTGCTGTGGTAAACCTGTTTTATTTAATTCAAGAAAGTTCCCATGTTTTTGTGTTAAGATTTCCATTAAAGGAGTTAAACAAATTTGCAATGAGTGATAGTAAACAGATTCTGTTTGTCACACAGTATGAATTAGTTTTTGATGTTCAGCGGAGTTTATGTTTGAGGAGAGGTGCAGTCATGGTTTATGGAAACACTGCAAGAACACGTCTCCTTTAAAGGCTTTTCCTGTCTGCCTATAACCCCTAATCCCAGCATACTAAAACATTCCGACTGACACACCCTATCAGCCAAGCCTTGGACAAAAAATGTGTTTGTCAAATGAAATGTTTCCATTGGGGTCACAATTCACACAAATCAGATTAGCACTCAGTTTCCCCTCAAAATTAACTTTGTGTTGTTGCCTGTTTAGAAAGTAAAAACAATTCTAAATGCACTTTCTATTTAAGCAAAATAGTCTTGTGAACATGCGAAAGTGTATCTTGTGTCTGTGCAAAGCATGAATGGTTGGTAACTGTTATTTTTTAGAACTGTCTAAACTGTCTCTTTTTAAGACGTATACTTCTTTTTGCTTCCTCTTTTTCGATATATAAGCTGGATGAAACTATCATTACTTTTTGAAGACTCTGAATGTACTTCTTTGTGTCTTGAGTTCTCCCCATGGTTGTGAAAAATGGTCCAATAACAGCACAGGTTGAACTACAGAGCAAAGTTGGTTGGAAAGAGACTTTATTAATTTTCATATTCTATTGCTTGCTCTCCAATGGTTAATATGCTTACACCCAATAATGAATGTTGTATTTGTACAACTTAAGAGGTTCATATGATAGGCAACACAAGCCAAACATGCACATGTGAAATCCACAGACAGTGTACTTTTACTGATAAATTGAAACATACTGAAATATGAGTTTAACATTTTAGGTAAAATAATGCTTCACTGAGTGTTTAGGGGAATAAATAGAAACTTTTGCTAATATAGCTGTAATTATAGTATGGTGAAAAACTGAAAATAATGTAAAGGAGCCACCGTAGGGTAACATGACCTCTTACCATGGACCAGTCATGTATTTTTTTTACAGAATGTATCAAATACATTTAATACCAATTGTTTTTTTAAAGTATCATTCATTCTTATTTTAAATGCATATTATTTCACTGTTTTATACTGCATTTAAAATGCATCTAATCAATTTAATACTCTCAAATTGAATAAAATATAATGACAAAAATGACAGAATCACAGTCAAAGAAATCCATCTGAAAGATCAACTATTCGAACTGTATATATATAAAAAAAAGATAAATGGCTGAATGAGCCTCGAGCGCCCCCTGTAGGAAAATATTTCCCACTTTTTTCGGCATACTGATGCCAAAAAATGTGCGTTATTTGCGTAAATACAAAAACGTCTAATTTGTGAAAACAGAAAAGGCGTTGATTGCAGTTAGTTAAACACTTTCAGGAAAAATGGGGCTCTCATTTCGGCAGCGGTGAAAACATCATGAGACAGCTGTTGCAGCAGTGACTAAACCATAGACTGTAAAGGACTAAACCCAGAGACGCCCCTCTAAAACTTCAACATCATTGGTGAGGCTTGCTTTGCTGTCCAACTAGAGACAGTTTTGGTGGACTTGACAAAATAAGACATGTTATGACAGGTCTTTAAAACATTCAAAAAAGTTTTGCTTATACGTAAGGAAAAAAGACCACCAAAAGTCACGTATTTAATTTCGGATGGCTAGTTAATTTAATCATGTGAATGGTTCTTTAATGGTGTCAAGCAATAAATGTAACTGACATTATTTTCCGTGCTGAAGATTTGCCTAGGTCCACGATAGCACGACCAGCGACAGGAATAACGTTACATGAACTATGGACACGTCTGATGAAGGAACAATGCGTCCTTTGAAAGAATTTTTACTAACTTTCTTCATGCCAGAAAAATGCTATGACCAGTTTTTCTTCTACTTCAACTTTATGCACGGTGAGAGACAGCTTTATCTCGAATAAACGTATGAGAATATCAGCGAATGTATTGCCTCCAAAACTATTTAATTTTACAATGGGTAAACTTTTACTGTTAGCATTTAACATTGATTTAACACATTACATTTACCACACAGATGACTGGTTGCATTGATGTTTAATGTTAGTCACAACTGACTGTTATTATCCAGTGCACTTGCCGACATAACAGAATATTTCTTTACTATTTATTCTGTATTGTTCTCTAGTACCCTGTCTGAAGATTGTTTTACGTAAGACTATGGGAATATTGATTTTGGTGGGAATTGTTATTGGTAAGTAGTCTATTTTACATCATATTTCATATCCTCCCAAGTTTAAGCTATTACTTTACATTTTCTCTGTTTTATATCTTGTGAGACTGTGTTTCATAGTATGTGTGAATCTACTTCTTCCCACAGCTCCACTCCCTCAGATCTGGAAAGTTCTTTGGTCTGGAAGTTCTAATGGACTGTGTCTGACCTCGATTTTTCTGGAGCTGTTGGCCATCTCTACACATGCAGCTTTCTGCTACACTCAGAACTTTCCCATTGGGTAAAACAGTGTTTGCATTAATGCTAAAAGCTTATATATACTGTAGATGAATATGCTAAGTCATGAATTTGTGTGTGTGTGTGTGTGTGTGTGTGTATGTGTATGTGTGTGCAGTGCCTGGGGGGAAATTTTGTTTGCATTGATCCAGATTGCTGTCCTGACTTTGCTTGTCCAGCACTACCGAGGGAAACCCATAAAAGGTTAGAAAAAGAGAAAAAAGAGAGGCTTAAACTGTATGACAAAAAGGTCCTTTTCATAATCTTCTAAGTGTTCTTATTTGAATGTTTGATTGGGGTTTTTCATGCAGGTTTATATTTTCTTGCTGTATACTGTGGCTTTATGTTCCTCCTGGCCTCACCTTTGACTCCTGTGTCAGTGGTTTGGACCCTGTATGAGTGGAATGTGCTGTTGGTTATTGCTGGCAGGGTGAGTCAGGACTTTGTACCCCCCCCCCCCCCCCCCCCCCCAAAATATGTATAGAGATGAGAATGTGTGTCTGTACGTTGTCTTTACAAAAACAAACCAAAAATACTTTTTTGTATTTTATGTTGTGTTTAGTTTTTCCAGGCAGGAAGTAACTTCAGATGGGGACACACAGGACAGTTGTCTGCGCTCTCTGTTTTCCTGAACTTTCTTGGCTCTCTGGGACGCATCTTCAGTTCCCTGCAGGTGCACACATGGTTACTTAACTTAAGGGGGACGTTGCATAGACTTCTGTTTTTTTTTTTTTTAAATAAAGCTAGTTATAAATACTGTAACCTAACCCTAACAGAAAACATTCTGCTTTTTTACCAAAAAACAAACAAATAAAAACTAAAAACTTATTTACTTTATGATTATGCTGTTTTTACAAACGGGGACATTTCTTAAAAGAAGGTTATGGGAGATTTTGTCAGATTTAGCTCACTTCTGCTTACAAATTTGTCCCCAGTAAGTACTGTAGGTACACAAACACATTATCACACACATTCAGGGCAGAAAGTACACTCATGCAAGAGAGACCAGGGTTGGTTGTACTATTCAAATGTCAATGTACTATTAGATAAATGATCACTTTCCCTAGCAGTGATTTTGTATGTTGGATTTATCAAAGTCCAAGTCTGAAACTCAAATAATTTGTGCATAAATTTCTATTTCTTTCTTTCTTTTTGACCTCTGTAATTTTTTATTAAAATATCATAATTCTTCTCCAATCATTCAACCGACGTATAGAATTAACTACAAAGTATCCTGCCCTACATTTTTCTGTTTCACTTGGACATACATTACAACATTGAAGAATAGGTCTGTTTCTACTTCTGTTACATTGAAACTTTAAAAGCAAAAAATAGTAAATAAGCTGTTTAATTGTTCTTAAAAGCTTACCCCATTGTGTCATGACATGCTCTGTTATTGGGGTATGTTGTCACCAAAGGTCAATGTTTAATGAACTGTGACTTTTTTGGGGGGCAGTAACAATGGAAATGTTTGATAGACATTTGTAAGATTTGACTGTGTTAATCAGATGTGTTAATATTTCCCATTACATTTTACTTTTCTCTTTTCATATAAAATCTCTCTCTTATTGTAGGACACAGGCCTTTCTCTCTTAACTCAGATGTATGTTGTGGCCTGCTGTTGCAGTGGGGTAATACTAGCACAGGTCCTGATGTACTGGAATAAATGCGTGACAAACAGCCAGAAAGAAGGACAAGAGGAGAAAGACAAGGCTGAATAAAAGAGGTGAAATAAACTCTGCTTGATAAAGGGTTTCCGTTGTTTGGACTATTGAGGTTCACTCAGTGCGAGGATTCAGAAGTGAAATTTTCAACCCTTTTGTGGTGAAAATCAGATAAATAGTCAGTAATTGCTTGATTATTTCCAGATTTTAAAATGTAACTACAAACACATACTTCTTGCTAATTTAACTTACACA
Source organism: Sinocyclocheilus grahami (assembly GCF_001515645.1). NCBI lineage: Eukaryota > Metazoa > Chordata > Actinopteri > Cypriniformes > Cyprinidae > Sinocyclocheilus > Sinocyclocheilus grahami. The sequence continues at coordinate 762,892 of NW_015505331.1, forward strand.
TTTTTTCTTAAATTAGCACTTTCGTACTGATATCAAATACATATTGGGGTAATTCAGCTAAAGAAAACGGAATATTTGGCTGACGTGGAATGTACTAATCAAACTGTATTTATTTTCTTGGATAAATGCTGTACAAATAGGATGTATTTATCATTTTGTTTAAATAAGGGGAAATGAACGTCACAAGGCCAATTTACAAGTCCGCCTCTGTGTGGCAGTAGTTATTTAGCTCAAGCGAGCTTGTGAATGTTGCAATAAAGCCCCACTAGGTGACAGAAGAGCATTTTTTTTACTCTTTACATTATTGTGTACTGTTGAACTTCTACTGTCCATGCAGATTCTGTTACTATATCACTGTAAATACATGTTGTTCACTATTTTTCTCTTTCTTTCTGTCACTTGGTCAGATACCGTTTTGCTTTCTTGGATTTACACTTCAGAATGTGTGTGCACTCCCGGAAAAGAGGTTGTGAATCATTAAATGTCTCATGAAATGTTTGTAATTTCACTTTTCAGTCCTTAGATGTGATTTCATTTCTTTTTATTTATTTATGCCATACACTGCACATTTTCAGACATCTTTTTCTGTAATAAAGTATTATTCTGATCATTAAAGCTCCTTTAACATGTTATTATTTCTTTTTACATAATCATTTTTTCTCATGTTGAGTGAAAGTTTCTTTGGGATTAGTAGGGAAGTCAACAAGTAGTTTAAAGGTATTGAAATGACAGGCAGCGTGTCCCCCGGTGTTGCTTAGGCGCTGTGTTGACGCTGTTGTGTGGTTTGTTTGTTGGGTCTTGTTGTGTAGTCCTGGCTCTGTCTGCTTTGTGGGAGGTCTTCTCTGCGGGGCTGTGTGTGTTTCCGGAGCAATGAAAACTCACTGAAACATGAGTCATAAAGCGTGTGTGCATCCGTGTGATTTGCTCCTTATCTACCTGTCTGACAGTTCTCAGTCTACCATCATAATGATCTAATCTGCGTGTCTGTGTGGAAACGCCACACTGTGTGTGTGTGTGTGTGTGTGTGTGTGGTGTTTGCCCTGCAAATGAGGTTCTGAAAGAATCGTGTGTGTTTGTGTGTGAGGACATGAAAGAATTACGTTGAAGAAAGTGATTTACTTATATTTTCCATATTTACGACTTCTACGGATTCCAATTGTGTGTCTGTATTATCAGAGCACTTTGATGTGTGTTGTTTGATTGTGTGTGATAAGCAGCCCATTGATGCAGTTCTTCTGCATATCTGAAGAATGAGGTCTTGGTGTTTAGTGCGTATTTCTGTCTGTGTGGGCTGCACTCCAGTGGCAACAGATCTGACAGTAGATAGTAATTCACGGTGTTCTGAGATTTGGACAAACACGAATGATTAAAAATTCTGAATGAGTGCAGATTAAATAAACCCCATTTAGATATGGGTGTTCCTTCAGTATCAGGAACTTTTATGTGCCTTGGATTGATTTTATTATTATTATTATTATCTAGAATGAAAAGATTTTAAATGTTTTCTTTTTATGACATTTTCTTTGTGAATGTGAAGTTCCACAAGTGTGGAACTTTGGCCATACCATTTATTTTTGCAACGTATTCATAAATGCATTTTATTGTTTTACTATTGTCCCAGACCCAGACTTTCAGTCTTGAAACCAAAATATGTATAGAGATGAGAATGTGTGTCTGTACGTTGTCTTTACAAAAACAAACCAAAAATACTTTTTTGTATTTTATGTTGTGTTTAGTTTTTCCAGGCAGGAAGTAACTTCAGATGGGGACACACAGGACAGTTGTCTGCGCTCTCTGTTTTCCTGAACTTTCTTGGCTCTCTGGGACGCATCTTCAGTTCCCTGCAGGTGCACACATGGTTACTTAACTTAAGGGGGACGTTGCATAGACTTCTGTTTTTTTTTTTTTTAAATAAAGCTAGTTATAAATACTGTAACCTAACCCTAACAGAAAACATTCTGCTTTTTTACCAAAAAACAAACAAATAAAAACTAAAAACTTATTTACTTTATGATTATGCTGTTTTTACAAACGGGGACATTTCTTAAAAGAAGGTTATGGGAGATTTTGTCAGATTTAGCTCACTTCTGCTTACAAATTTGTCCCCAGTAAGTACTGTAGGTACACAAACACATTATCACACACATTCAGGGCAGAAAGTACACTCATGCAAGAGAGACCAGGGTTGGTTGTACTATTCAAATGTCAATGTACTATTAGATAAATGATCACTTTCCCTAGCAGTGATTTTGTATGTTGGATTTATCAAAGTCCAAGTCTGAAACTCAAATAATTTGTGCATAAATTTCTATTTCTTTCTTTCTTTTTGACCTCTGTAATTTTTTATTAAAATATCATAATTCTTCTCCAATCATTCAACCGACGTATAGAATTAACTACAAAGTATCCTGCCCTACATTTTTCTGTTTCACTTGGACATACATTACAACATTGAAGAATAGGTCTGTTTCTACTTCTGTTACATTGAAACTTTAAAAGCAAAAAATAGTAAATAAGCTGTTTAATTGTTCTTAAAAGCTTACCCCATTGTGTCATGACATGCTCTGTTATTGGGGTATGTTGTCACCAAAGGTCAATGTTTAATGAACTGTGACTTTTTTGGGGGGCAGTAACAATGGAAATGTTTGATAGACATTTGTAAGATTTGACTGTGTTAATCAGATGTGTTAATATTTCCCATTACATTTTACTTTTCTCTTTTCATATATAATCTCTCTCTTATTGTAGGACACAGGCCTTTCTCTCTTAACTCAGATGTATGTTGTGGCCTGCTGTTGCAGTGGGGTAATACTAGCACAGGTCCTGATGTACTGGAATAAATGCGTGACAAACAGCCAGAAAGAAGGACAAGAGGAGAAAGACAAGGCTGAATAAAAGAGGTGAAATAAACTCTGCTTGATAAAGGGTTTCCGTTGTTTGGACTATTGAGGTTCACTCAGTGCGAGGATTCAGAAGTGAAATTTTCAACCCTTTTGTGGTGAAAATCAGATAAATAGTCAGTAATTGCTTGATTATTTCCAGATTTTAAAATGTAACTACAAACACATACTTCTTGCTAATTTAACTTACACATTTTTTCTTAAATTAGCACTTTCGTACTGATATCAAATACATATTGGGGTAATTCAGCTAAAGAAAACGGAATATTTGGCTGACGTGGAATGTACTAATCAAACTGTATTTATTTTCTTGGATAAATGCTGTACAAATAGGATGTATTTATCATTTTGTTTAAATAAGGGGAAATGAACGTCACAAGGCCAATTTACAAGTCCGCCTCTGTGTGGCAGTAGTTATTTAGCTCAAGCGAGCTTGTGAATGTTGCAATAAAGCCCCACTAGGTGACAGAAGAGCATTTTTTTTACTCTTTACATTATTGTGTACTGTTGAACTTCTACTGTCCATGCAGATTCTGTTACTATATCCCTGTAAATACATGTTGTTCACTATTTTTCTCTTTCTTTCTGTCACTTGGTCAGATACCGTTTTGCTTTCTTGGATTTACACTTCAGAATGTGTGTGCACTCCCGGAAAAGAGGTTGTGAATCATTAAATGTCTCATGAAATGTTTGTAATTTCACTTTTCAGTCCTTAGATGTGATTTCATTTCTTTTTATTTATTTATGCCATACACTGCACATTTTCAGACATCTTTTTCTGTAATAAAGTATTATTCTGATCATTAAAGCTCCTTTAACATGTTATTATTTCTTTTTACATAATCATTTTTTCTCATGTTGAGTGAAAGTTTCTTTGGGATTAGTAGGGAAGTCAACAAGTAGTTTAAAGGTATTGAAATGACAGGCAGCGTGTCCCCCGGTGTTGCTTAGGCGCTGTGTTGACGCTGTTGTGTGGTTTGTTTGTTGGGTCTTGTTGTGTAGTCCTGGCTCTGTCTGCTTTGTGGGAGGTCTTCTCTGCGGGGCTGTGTGTGTTTCCGGAGCAATGAAAACTCACTGAAACATGAGTCATAAAGCGTGTGTGCATCCGTGTGATTTGCTCCTTATCTACCTGTCTGACAGTTCTCAGTCTACCATCATAATGATCTAATCTGCGTGTCTGTGTGGAAACGCCACACTGTGTGTGTGTGTGTGTGTGTGTGTGTGGTGTTTGCCCTGCAAATGAGGTTCTGAAAGAATCGTGTGTGTTTGTGTGTGAGGACATGAAAGAATTACGTTGAAGAAAGTGATTTACTTATATTTTCCATATTTACGACTTCTACGGATTCCAATTGTGTGTCTGTATTATCAGAGCACTTTGATGTGTGTTGTTTGATTGTGTGTGATAAGCAGCCCATTGATGCAGTTCTTCTGCATATCTGAAGAATGAGGTCTTGGTGTTTAGTGCGTATTTCTGTCTGTGTGGGCTGCACTCCAGTGGCAACAGATCTGACAGTAGATAGTAATTCACGGTGTTCTGAGATTTGGACAAACACGAATGATTAAAAATTCTGAATGAGTGCAGATTAAATAAACCCCATTTAGATATGGGTGTTCCTTCAGTATCAGGAACTTTTATGTGCCTTGGATTGATTTTATTATTATTATTATTATCTAGAATGAAAAGATTTTAAATGTTTTCTTTTTATGACATTTTCTTTGTGAATGTGAAGTTCCACAAGTGTGGAACTTTGGCCATACCATTTATTTTTGCAACGTATTCATAAATGCATTTTATTGTTTTACTATTGTCCCAGACCCAGACTTTCAGTCTTGAAATATAAAAATCACCCTAAAATATTCATTATTACATTTTAAATCTAATATACCCTAAACAATGAGCAAAATACACACATTAAAAAAATGAATGCCATTTATATTAACCAATAACCAATAACGACTGTCTCTCAGATGTGGCGTAGTTTCCATCATGATCAACAATTTTTTTCCCAGAAGTTATTATACATATTTACCAAAGGAGAAGAACATAATAAAGAAAATTATGCAACGAAAGTATGAAATAGGATTATATTTAATACAAAATGCGTGTGTGTGTGTATAGATAGATAGATAGATATTTAATTGTGTGTAATTGGGCTGCATAAAGTACTATGAAGTTAGCCTTAGCCAGACCAAATAGTCAGCCATCCAACAATGTTTAAAATGTCATTTCCATCACGTCATTTTCATCATGTCAGATGGTGCTGTGGTTGAAATGTTCATGACTTTAAGAAAAAAACTATATAATTCCCTTCTTATGTATGTAAATACACACGTAACATTGTTATTAGACAATTTTAAGGAACTGTTGAGAGTGTGAAAAATGTTTAAAAGTTTAGTTTCTTCGTTCACATGGCCAAAAGTACTATAAGTTGAAGAATCAGCCATGCAGTTATTTTGTGTAAAGTGGAAAAACAAGAAATCAGATAGCTTTGTGTCTGTCTGTCTGTCTGTCTCTCTTTCTCTCTCTTCATCCTCCATGCAAGAGCAGCTGCAGTGGATCAATACTCCAATCTGAGTGTTGTAATCCCTCTGCAGTTCAGTGCAGCATGTCAAAACGAACACTCTCCTTCTTCTCTGTTTCTCCCATGAGCTTACCTAAGATAGTACCCTGAAATGATGTATTGTTTGCATGTTCAAACAAAATGTGTGTGAGAGAGAGCAAGATAGAGAAAGAGAAAGAAAACGAAAGGTGTGGAAAGGCCACCTGTCACCCATCATATCGTCAAAGGTTCTTGAATTTTCGTCCGTCTGGCCAGGTTGGATTCAGGGTAGGCATAAAATTAGTAATAGGAATGTGTTTACAACATTTCCTACGACTCAGTACTACAACTGAAATCCAGTTTATCAAACATGTTCATCCACATACAGATGGTGCTTTATTAAACTCCCTGTAGCAAACTGAAACACTTTATCACCTGCCAGTATGACCTTTCATAGTATTTTATGGTGTTTGTACACACACATGTTTATTTAAATATTATATTATTATTATATTTAAGTTGAAGAATCAGCCATGCAGTTATTTTGTGTAAAGTGGAAAAACAAGAAATCAGATAGCTTTGTGTCTGTCTGTCTGTCTCTCTTTCTCTCTCTTCATCCTCCATGCAAGAGCAGCTGCAGTGGATCAATACTCCAATCTGAGTGTTGTAATCCCTCTGCAGTTCAGTGCAGCATGTCAAAACGAACACTCTCCTTCTTCTCTGTTTCTCCCATGAGCTTACCTAAGATAGTACCCTGAAATGATGTATTGTTTGCATGTTCAAACAAAATGTGTGTGAGAGAGAGCAAGATAGAGAAAGAGAAAGAAAACGAAAGGTGTGGAAAGGCCACCTGTCACCCATCATATCGTCAAAGGTTCTTGAATTTTCGTCCGTCTGGCCAGGTTGGATTCAGGGTAGGCATAAAATTAGTAATAGGAATGTGTTTACAACATTTCCTACGACTCAGTACTACAACTGAAATCCAGTTTATCAAACATGTTCATCCACATACAGATGGTGCTTTATTAAACTCCCTGTAGCAAACTGAAACACTTTATCACCTGCCAGTATGACCTTTCATAGTATTTTATGGTGTTTGTACACACACATGTTTATTTAAATATTATATTATTATTATATTTATTTAAACATTATTATAGTGAAATAATGTTATTTTACATTTTCTGTAAAAAAAAAATTGTATTTTAAAGAAGTGATATGATGCTAATAAGATGATAATTCTCTTTGTGTTATGGCTGATAACTTATAAATGGTAGCTGGTAGTTATATTCTATTTTGTCTAAGTAAAGTAAAAAGAAACACTAACAATTAATAACAACTAAAATCAGTATTTTGGATTTAGGCATTATAACAGTATAATCTACAGCATGAACAATTCAAATTCATTTTGAGATTTGGGTACAGATTACATTTAACAGTGTTATTAATTTGATTAGTTTTTAATGATTAACTTTAAGTGAGCATTAGATGACGGCAAAGGTAATCTAAATGTAAAAGCCGGAAATAAGCATGCACAACTAAATATACAATGTCAGTATGCAATATCTGATATTGTACCATATTCTGCTTCTCAAATGATGATATCTGAAGAAAGTTGCTACCTGTTAAAGTCGAGATTTTACACATGCAAAGAATAGAAGATGCATTGTGTTATATGAGTGGTGTATTTTAGTTTGTATCAATTTTTGTATAAGAGTTTTGTATGTGATTTTTTTTTGTCCAGTTGAGATGATAATAGATCAGTACTTATGTCTGATTATAACTGAGATGAATGATGCTCAAGCAAAGTTTAAATAATTGACATGTTTCTGGGGACTCACGTTAAGCTGTGTGACGTTAGTTAAGTTGATTGATATTCTACTCACTTGTTGAGGTTTTTTGTCACTCATCGGTTCATTGTTGTTGCACAATCCTTCAATGGCAAATGTTTGCTATATCTCTCCCATGAATAAGCACCACACCTACAGTCTGACTTATGCACAGATAAACCTACACTACTTCTCTCTCTCTCGCTCCTTTTTTTGTTGTTGTTTGAGCATGTAAGTCAAGCATAATAATGTTCTAGGTGACATTCAAGCAGACAGCAGTGCATAAATATGCTGTTGGTCCTGCTCTCTGTTGCAGCTCTGAACTGGAGCATAGCAACTGCGTCCCGTCGAGTCATAAACATGAATAAAGAGCCAAACTTATACCAAATTGGTTAAAAACACGTGTTTAACTTTATCTGGTAACTTTATCATGCTGTTACATACAGTACATCACTTAGTACAGTAAAATCACATCTGCATGTCAGGGTTATTATAGTTAGCTAAAACTAAAACCATTACAAAAAAACAAAAACACATTTTTTTTAATCTAAAATGAATGTTAGCTGAAATAAAATAAAATCTAAAAAAACTTATTGTAATTCAACTAGTTCCCATGGAAACATTTCTCATTTTCATTTGAACTTAATGATATAAAACAACTAAAACTAAAACTTTAGTCTGCTAAATGACTAAATGTAAATGTAAAACTAAAACTGAGAAAATAATAAAACTAGACATATATATATATATATATAAGGACAAAATTACACAGAAATACAAAAATTGAAATAAAAGCAGAAAATATAAATATAAAATGAATTAATAAAAACTGAAATAGTTTCTCATTGATGCTAAAACAGCACTGCTGCACATTTTGTAATATTTGAGGTATGACTGGAAACCTTTCGATTGTATCTGACCTGAGACAGATGGGTTTGACTCAGTATTGCTCAGATTCTGAGAAAACATTGTGAAAACTGAAATAAAATCAATTCACATTTAAACCATCTTTTTCAATTATTCTTTATTTTTTGTGTGTGCGGAACAGTTGTATTGTCTAGTGTGACTGAACATTGTGTGACTGTACTAATGATTCATGAGAAATTAATAGGTTTGTGAACTTTATTAGACTACTAATCAGTTTCATATGTAGACAAAAAAGGTGTGTATGAAAAGTTTCTCAAATTGTCAGAGTTAGTCAGCGGGCATTTAAATGTTGTTCAACTGAAATTGTGGAGTCTGTTTCTTCCCCTTCCCCTCTCTTCTCTCTCTGGTGGGTGTGGGGTTGAGTTTGGGGGATTGCTGTTGCTTTGGGAACAACCTGTGGAAGCCTCTGTGTGTTGCTAGGAGATTTTATGCTTTCAGCAAGAAAATCTGTCTCCCCCTTCAACTGAACCCCCACACATGCACACAGCGCGCGCACACACACACACACACACACACACACACACAAACACACACAAAGCTCACTCAGTTTGGGAGTTTGCCAACTGATTAATTCTGAAAATAAGATGTTAATATCAAAACAAATGTTAAATGGTTAGATGATGCTCTTCATGGCTTCACATATCTCTCACCCTTCCCCTATACACTTGACTTGCTACTGGATCTGCACAATATAGAACATAGAATAGGCTACATAAAGTATTAAAGTATTATTAAACATATCAAAACACTCTCTTTGCACCATAAGTGAGAACTTAATAATTTAAAAAATGTTTTCAAACATATTTTCCATTGTAATATACTACATTGTTATATATATATATATATATATAGTACAAATATCATGAATTTCCAAGACGTTTTCTTATGGTTACTTTATTACCTGAACAAAACGTGCACTTTCATGAGAAGGCCAAAATATCTTGTATTAATTACTTTTATGGCTAGAGACAACCTTTCTTGTTTATGATTTTCTTTGTCACATGACAACAAAATGGCTTCCTGTATGATTGTTGTGCCACACTGACACCATTTTTTGAAAATTGCTTCACTGAAATCATAATTGCTTGTCGTTTTTTTTCATCTCCGGACAGTTACACCACCTAGACAAATTTTACATCCAGAAAATATCATTATGATTTACAAATGTGTATGATAAGGTGGCTTATATAGCCAATTAAATCTGTATGCATTGCATTTTTATTGCAGCTTATTTTTGAATACAATAACAATTTTAGAACTTTTTTGACCGAATTTGACCCAAAAAAGAGCATAAATTCATCGACAACCAACAAGATTCTGCTTTTAAAAACTATTTGAAACAGTTGTTATTGACTTTATGGACTTCTTCCTTCTTTGTAGAACTTCCTGCAATAGCATTTATGAGTCCGGCGGACTATATTTGTCCTCATATGCGCGAGTGTTTATAACTCCCATCCCCCTTTCAAAACTCTTCCTTGGCATCTCCCCCCAATCCTCCCCGATTAGCCGGTCCTGACTACAGCATTACCATGAGAATAGCGGGGAGCAGCGAGCGGGTTAAGCTCGGGACTGCTGAGAGAGGGGAGACGAGGCACTCAATGCAACGCTAATTTTCTGCCCGGTAGGAGAGCGAGAGAAAGGAGAACAAAGGCGAGCATAAGAGGCGCTGAGAACCGCGCGCTTTTACTGCGCGCACCTGCGTACTCAAAAGCGCAGGACAATGAGACTCCGAAACGGCCAATTACGGCCCGGACAGCCACTCGCTTTCTCTCCTGGAAAAAAAGCGGGCAAAGTATGAAAAAACACGAGAGAAAGGGAGGGATATTCCTCCGACCTCTGTGTTTTGATCCTCCGAACTTTTATCGTTTTAATCGATGTCCACTTTCTTCTCGGGGTTAGGTGACGGAGGTCAGATGTCCCCTCAGCACTCGCCAAAACTAAGACCCTGTCCCTCCTAAATCAGTGTCCACTGCACTCATTGTTCCCTTTACTTGCTTAATTTGGTGCGTTTAGCTAATTATAATATTAGTCATATCGACTTGAATGCGTTAACGATGGTTACTTTATTACCTGAACAAAACGTGCACTTTCATGAGAAGGCCAAAATATCTTGTATTAATGACTTTTATGGCTAGAGACAACCTTTCTTGTTTATGATTTTCTTTGTCACATGACAACAAAATGGCTTCCTGTATGATTGTTGTGCCACACTGACACCATTTTTTGAAAATTGCTTCACTGAAATCATAATTGCTTGTCGGTTTTTTTTCATCTCCGGACAGTTACACCACCTAGACAAATTTTACATCCAGAAAATATCATTATGATTTACAAATGTGTATGATAAGGTGGCTTATATAGCCAATTAAATCTGTATGCATTGCATTTTTATTGCAGCTTATTTTTGAATACAATAACAATTTTAGAACTTTTTTGACCGAATTTGACCCAAAAAAGAGCATAAATTCATCGACAACCAACAAGATTCTGCTTTTAAAAACTATTTGAAACAGTTGTTATTGACTTTATGGACTTCTTCCTTCTTTGTAGAACTTCCTGCAATAGCATTTATGAGTCCGGCGGACTATATTTGTCCTCATATGCGCGAGTGTTTATAACTCCCATCCCCCTTTCAAAACTCTTCCTTGGCATCTCCCCCCAATCCTCCCCGATTAGCCGGTCCTGACTACAGCATTACCATGAGAATAGCGGGGAGCAGCGAGCGGGTTAAGCTCGGGACTGCTGAGAGAGGGGAGACGAGGCACTCAATGCAACGCTAATTTTCTGCCCGGTAGGAGAGCGAGAGAAAGGAGAACAAAGGCGAGCATAAGAGGCGCTGAGAACCGCGCGCTTTTACTGCGCGCACCTGCGTACTCAAAAGCGCAGGACAATGAGACTCCGAAACGGCCAATTACGGCCCGGACAGCCACTCGCTTTCTCTCCTGGAAAAAAAGCGGGCAAAGTATGAAAAAACACGAGAGAAAGGGAGGGATATTCCTCCGACCTCTGTGTTTTGATCCTCCGAACTTTTATCGTTTTAATCGATGTCCACTTTCTTCTCGGGGTTAGGTGACGGAGGTCAGATGTCCCCTCAGCACTCGCCAAAACTAAGACCCTGTCCCTCCTAAATCAGTGTCCACTGCACTCATTGTTCCCTTTACTTGCTTAATTTGGTGCGTTTAGCTAATTATAATATTAGTCATATCGACTTGAATGCGTTAACGTCGGGACCATAAGCCCGCTATCGTATTAACGATGAATTAAACGAGTCTGGTCGCTTTTAAATGGGCTGCCATATGAAGCAGATCCATATGGGTTTTGATTAACCATTGGGAAAAGTTCGTTTCAGCAATTTCGCAATAAAGGCCGATGTGGTCGGGCTGGGCTGTCTTGCACTTATCACATTAAATCGTCTAATTCGTGAAAGTGTGTAGGTTGTGGCGCCATAGAAAAGCAACACCTGTCATGTTATCATTAAACAAACTTCTTAAGGCTTACTTGCTTTCCAGGATTTGCTACTTATGAATGTCACAATCTAAAGTGTGTTTGAATGTAACTGAATTTGTAAAAATCTGTGCAAAGAACAGATGTCGTTAGAATGCTAATCATAAGTAGGCTACATGTACAATGTTTTAACTTGCTAAATTGTAGCTTCAGGCCTGACAGACCCATTGCAACAAACCAGTTAAGATCAGAACAAAAATTGAGGGGAGTTATTTCTAGTTATTAAATTCTTTTAATTGTTTTGTTTATTTCCATTGATTGTTTAGGCCTATATATTTTTCTGTGTTGTCTGTTTAAGCATGCTTAAATACATTTTTATTGGCATGGCATTATTGTATTTCAGTTGTAAAATTCAGAAAAGTTGTCTGGTTTTGAATATAATGAGAAAGAAAGACGAGTGTACAAAAATAATAAAATACTTTATTACATTTTTTGTTGTTGTTGTTTTTCTATCACGGTTGTCAAGTCACATACAAGATTATTAACCCTTACTATAAGGGCTTAAAAGTAAAAAAGAAACATTTCACAACAATACATTCTTCGTCAAACAGTCTTTTAACAAGCTCATAAAGTTTTTGTTTTTAATGAACATTATTCAAAACGTTTTGACTCTCCCTTTTTTACACACAAAACTTCTATTCACAATGTTCTATTTCTCAAAGGAGTTGAGAATTAATTGTTGTTTTTTAATAGAAAATACAGTCAAATCCCTCTAAGCGGGATCTCTATTTCATTTTCACTTTTTAATGTAACAAAAATCTGTTGTAGCCCAGGGCATATATCTACACTAACAAAAATGTCTAAACCGTTGTGCATTTCATATTTTTTGCATTACCTAAACAATGAAGAGCAGCACAATGTTACAAAGTCTTGTGGTATAAAAGCTTCAAAGTAAAACTTGGGAGATTAATTTTTGAGGTGTTTTGATGATCAGTACAAGCAGCTACTGAGGGAATGTGTGCTCCGTTCCCTTCCTTTCCTATTTAGCGTTCACAGCCATGCCTTTGAAGTCATTAGTCAGTGAGATGTTAAACTAGCTAGTTGATTATGCAAATAATAAGCAGTAGTCAACATTTGGCTAGTCGATTACAGAAAAAAAATGTGCCGTGTTACTACCATGAGCAATTCCAACAACAGTGCACCAGGCCCAAATGACAAAGTCATCGAACATTATGCAGAAAACAAAGACATGGACCTTTAAAAAAAATTGTTATAGAAATGGGCGACACATTCCGCACAATATTCTGAGGCACTTCAACAAGGCCAGAAGTCCAGCTGCCTTGCGATTTCCAGTTCGACCATGTGTCCACACACCCTCATCCTTTTTTACATATCAAGTTAATGTTCATAAATCTACAACCGACATCGATGGCCCTCCAGACCTGAAACAGGAAGGTAATGACAGTTTCCTGATCAGATGTGAGTGAGAGGTGCTGTACCGGTGAGGTAATGCTGTTGGATGTTGGAATAGCCTCTCTGTGCTCCACTGTCTGTGGTGTCTCCACCAGGGATATACATGCTAATCATGTCCCTCAGGTCTCCTTGTAAAGGACCCCTCTGGTGGCTGTGTGCTCCGGTGGGAGAATGAGACACCTGGTCTGGTTTCACCATGGACATGACCGGGCTGGGCTGCTGTGGAGTGCTGCTGTAGGACATGGGGCTGGAGAGAACAGAAGAAAAGCTTTTAAAGACTAAGCCTATACAAATCTAAGTTCATATCGTGGACATGTTTTTTTTAGTGCACATGAAAATATATGTAAGAACGATAAGAACAACTTACTTGTAGGAGTTGGCACCATTCATGTAAGTCTGTGCGGTGGCCATGGCGGATGGATACTGGAGGGCGGACAGATCATAGCGGTGCAGCTGCTGACTGTAACCCAGAGCATCCGCCTGCATGCCAGTGTAGCCACCTGTGTGACCCCAGCCGTAGCCGTCCATCCGCGGGCTTCCACCTGATCCTTGAGCCGCGGCTGCCGCCAGTAAGTTGCCGGCTGATAGGGGATACTTCGCAGCCGGGTTGTCCTTCTTCAGCACGGGTTTCGTCTTACGACGGGGTTTGTATTTATAATCTGGGTATTCCTTCATGTGCAGCGCGCGAAGCCGCTTGGCCTCGTCAATAAACGGCCGTTTCTCCGCGTCCGTCAGCAGCTTCCACTCGGCGCCCAGGCGCTTGCTGATCTCAGAGTTGTGCATTTTGGGGTTCTCCTGTGCCATTTTGCGCCTCTGACCCCGAGACCAGACCATAAACGCGTTCATGGGCCTCTTAACTTTGTCCATAGGATCGCTACCCTGTTGTTGTTGGTTGTTGACAACCGGTTTGGTGATTCCGTGAGTCCCTCCACCGTTCAGCTGGGTCATTCCCTGCGCGCTCTGGTGAGTCTGTGGCACGGCGGACTTCATGTCGTGTTCCAGCATGCTGTACATGGCTGACCACAGAGGTTAGTGGTGATACTGAAGTATCACCGTCAACTACTAAATAATTTAAAATTAAATCCACTGACTTTAAGTGTCCGCGAAGCTAAACGTTTACGCGTTACGTTTTGGACACACAAGTCCAAAAGACGAGAGCGAACTGATTGTAACTATAGCCAGGAGTGTTTGTGAACGCCTAAAGACTGTCAACAAGTTCTGAGGTGACGCTAGTTTGCCTTAAAAGCGAAACATGTCCGAGCTGAACTCACTGTGCGTCCTGCCTGCGACTCTTTCAGTGCTTGAGTGATAATAGAATTTCATCACTGTCCGCCTCCAGCTGCTTTCTTTCTCTCCACATTAGCATCACTAAAGAAGGGGTGCGGTGAATGTGGAGAGGCCAACAGCAGGAGGAGGATTCAGTTTTGGGAAGAAGAGTTTCTGTCTTCACCTGCAACTCTTTAAACGGATTTTACAATATAGTAATTTGTTTTATAGTGGCCATAGTTATTTCGCCATCAGACATCAAGTGCCTGTAGTTTATTAGTATAAGTTGTAGCTACTTCTGAAAATACACAATTAAATGTACTATGTATTTGTCTTTATCCAAAGCTGTGATGAACACCAGTGTGTTCTTTTTCAGTCTCTCTCTTTATTTTTTTTAACTTCTGACCAAAACAAAATCATTTATTTATACTTAGACACTTGTTACATGTTGAAAAGGCAACTTTTGGACAGCCATTTTTATTTTGCACGAAATGGATGCCTTTTCTTTATTTTTAATAGGTGATTTTTAAAGGAAGTTTCATTTAAATATAAGACAAACAGTCTTTAGATGTTGCATTATGCCATATAAAGCTAAATGTGATAGTTTTATATATGTCGGATTATACTGCTTTTGAAAAAAAATAAATTAAAAAAAGTAACAGGATTGACCATTTTAGCTTTGTGCTGAAGGTCATGGCATGTCTTTAAATGTTGCATTATGCCATATAAAGCAAAATTTGATAGTTTTATATATGTCGGATTATACTGCTTTTGAAAAAAATAAATTAAAAAAAGTAACAGGATTGACCATTTTAGCTTTGTGCTGAAGGTCATGGCACTACAGTGTGCTTTTTTTTAGTTACATTGTCTTATTTAAGATTGTCCCCTACTGACAAACCTCATGAAATATAACAAAACAGTGATTACAAACATGCTGGAGACATTTACTTATATTTGAAAAATTCACATTCTGAAAGGATGATATTGTCATCATCAAGTTTTTTATTAGTGGAACTCTACATCATTTTTATAAGTGGAGTTATGGTGATAACAGAGATGATACATAACCTAAGGACACATTAATAAAACTTTTTAATGAGATTTGTTCACTACAATCTCACATCTTTCTCTCTGTCTGTATATACACTACTGGTCAAAAGTTCTGAATAATTATGTTTTGTTTATGCTTTAGAAATAAGTCTCTTATGCTCTCCATGGCTGCATTTATTTAATCAGAATACAGTAACATTGTGAGATATTATTACAATAAAAAAAAAACTTCTAAAATGTAATTTATTCCTGTGATGCAAAGCTGAATTTTCAGCAGCCATTACCCAAGTCTTCAGTGTCACAATGACTTCAGAAGTCATTCTAATATGCTAATTTCATGCTAATTTTGAAGAGAAGAAGAGAAAAAAGAAGAGAAAAACAGCATGCAAAGAAATTTTGGAAATGCAGTGCTGGCATTCAAATGATTAAGATGAAAATAAAATAGAAAAAAAATTGTTGATGCATTAAGAAAACCTTTAGTGGTAATATTTATAATAATGCCCATTATAATTATAGAGTTTTCTTAAAAGGTTTGTTACAATTATACACTGCCCCTTTAAAAACTTGGACCTGAACACTTGGAATAAAACCAGTGGTTTTAGATGTTATCCCACGAAGAACATTTTCAGGTTCCCGTTTAAAAATAAACACTTTTTATTTGTATTGTTGAAAACTTTATGGATTTTTTTTCCAACTTTTTTCTCTTTTAGCGATCTTCCATGATGCCACTGAACTCAGATGTCTTCTACCCCAGTGAGTCGTCTTCTCTAATGACCGCAGGTGTGAGTAGTTACTCCTTATCACCCAACCATCCATACACATTAGTTTCTATAGGCATCACTTCACACTTCTATTGTGAGCTCTGCACCCCCGAACACAGCCACTACGACTGACCATCAGTAAGAAGTGTGAAAATGAACTCCCCCCCTCTGAGTTTAGCTTGTTCTAACACATCATCTGAATGTTCCTATAAGACCTACAAAAACGCTGTTATAAAAATGACTTCATTAGGTCATTATAATTGCTTGCAAAAGTTACTAGTTTACTATTAATCTCCAATACACTCTTAAAAATAAAAGGTTCTTTATTGGCATCTGGGGTTCCACAAAGAAACTTTAACATCCTTTCAAATGCACAAAATGTTCTTTATAGTGGATCAAGGTTCTTTAGATTATAAATATTCTTTTAAGAGTTGTTCTTTTGGGAATCAAAAATGATTGTTCTATGGCATCACTGCAAACCCCTATTTTGCAATCTTTATTTTAAGGGTGGAGATGGCATTACATTTTCATCAGTGAACAAATTCATCCAATTTTCAGCATTCTAAATATAGGATAACGAGGAGTTGCTCTACTCCATTCTCCTCTTTTTTTTGTTTTAGTTTCTCCCATCTAATCATTGACAACATGTGTAATAATTGTTCACTGAAAGGTTCTTTGGGGAACCCAAAATGTTTCTTCTATTGCATCTGTGAAAGCCCAATTTTGCATTTGGCATTATATTTTCATCAGTGAACAAATTCATCAGATCCTCATCACTCCAAGAACATGAGAAAGAGTTTCCATATTCTATTCTTCTCTCCTTTGTTTTAGTTACTCCAGTCTAATCATTGAACACACTCTTAAAAATAAACATTCTTCATTGGCATTGATGGGTCCATGGTTCCACCTTTAACATCCATGGAAACTTTCCATTGGACAAATAAATTATTTATGGTGAAAAGAGTGTAGTGTAACAAAGTATAGCTCTGTAGATTTTTAACATTTTCTTTATACTAAGAAAATTAGTTATTTTAAGACCTGTTCACTGAAAGTTTTTTGGGGGGAGGAGGTGGCAAAATTATTTTTCTATGACATTCATGCGAAAACCTTATTTTGGGACATTTATTTTTCAGAGTGCATGTGTAATGGGGGGCTGAAAGTGATTCTGCTAATGAAGTCTGAACATAAAATATGAGTCTGAATAATAATTTGCTAGATGTGCTCCACAAGTGCCATTGTAGGAAAATTTTGAGGATACTGAAAGAATATGATAAACGTGTGGCGTAAAACGTGTTGATTTTAACCAGGAGTAGCCATGAATTGTCTCTGTGTTAAGACAGTAGCTTGTAAAACCAGAATCTTCTATTGGATTAGTATGTTTTCTCTGGCTTTGTGACATGAGTGACTGAGCCCATTTTTCCCTAGAAGAGCAACAAGTGATTTTACCTCAAACCAGAGCAGAAACGTAAAAAAAATCTCACGCTTGACGTGAGCAGTTTTCTACTGGCTGATGGCCTGACGCTGCAAAACCCCACTGTACGGCGTCAATATTGACTTGAGCCATTGTTGCAGGTCATTGTCACACACTTATTATACAATTAACCTTACTTTATGTGGAGGCTGAATATGGAGTGTGCCGGAGCTATTGTCCTTGAGTCATTCTCATGTATGGGATCAGTCTCATTATAAGCAAGAGCAGGAGAATAAAGAGAGGAAACACATTGATGTCTCCTGGTGTTGTGTCGACAATCAAATCAAAATTTAAGTGGGGGCCTCGCGAGAGAGTCGTAGAGTCCAGAGAAAGCCTGAAAGAAGCCAAACATCATACATGCGAGAGACGCAGAGATCCAGAATGACAGATTGGATGGTCGGAGATAAAAGAGAGAGGGAAAAATGTAGGGGGGTGGGGGGGGAGTTCGAGAGAAAAGAAAGAGTGATGGACAGAGGGAGGGGAGGAGGACGGTGGTGGAAGAAAAAAAAGACAGCAAGGGGATAAAAAGGGGGTCGAGAAGAAAGAAGAAAGTAAGAGGGAGAGAGAGCAGAGGAGCAGGGGGGTTGGATAGTCGCTGGAGAAAGTTCTTAAGCTTTTTCAATGACAAGCAGATTGAAAGCCCCTCTATTCAGCCGCTCTCCGGCTTCTGTTCTCATGTAAATGGAGTCTGCGGCCTTCCCTCCATCCATCACACTGCCCGGTAGTCCAGCCAGGCCTTTACGAGCCTCCCACTTGCAAAATCCCCATGCCCCACAAACACTATGGCCATGGAGGGGGGGTTGGGAGGCAGTGAGGCCACCTACGCTGTGCGAGAAACTGCAACACAGCCGATGGGGATGGTAAGGTGCCATGGAATAGCGATGGGGATGAAGGTGATGAAGAGGAGAGAGCAAAAGAGGTTTAATTAAAAGTTCATGACTGATTTGAAAAGCAGTACGCTTCATAATTACTAGCAAACTCTTCCTGTGTGCCAGAAGCCATTTTTTTAGTTAATTTGCAACAAACATCTCATTTATGCCTTCATGCATATGCATATACTGCATGTTGATTACTTGTCTGGTGAAAGGCAACACAAAACACTTCCCTTTGTATTGACAAATTGTTATAGAACAGATTTGTTAAGTTTATAACAAATTCAGTGTTGGCAGTGAGGAACTCTGAATTTCTAATAGTTTCGGATTGAATTTCTATTGATCCTTATATTTTGAAACCAGATGATTTTAAGCTCTGGTCTTTCTATCTTCTGCAATTTGTTTGTTCTTGAATACTAAAGTTCAGATCAGCTGTGTGGAGCCTCCCTCCAGTGTTGAACAATGGCATTACAGTATCTTTTTTTGTACACTTATTTATTAGGTGATATATAAGAGCAATATTGAGTGAATAAAAAGTTTACATGCAGCACAAGGTCATGGCAGATTCTGATTGTAAATTCATGAGCTAATGTTCATGAAGTTTTCAAAAACATAAATAAAATAATATGAACTTGAAATCCTTTTAATGTCAGATTTTTTAACAGAATAACTAAAGATAAAATATATATGTATATATTCAGGGGTTTGTTAAAAATATGCATGTAAAGTAAACACATACTAAGGTTTAACTTGTACAGATTCCAATGTAAAGTCATTGCACTAGCACCCCAAAAATGTGAAAAACTCAATATTTCTGTGAACATCCAACTAACATTGTCATTTTAACAACTGGAACCTTCAAAAAATGACAATGAACATAACCAAAAGGAAAAGAAAAAGGAAACATTTTGACGAGTTAGGCTGTAGCTTTATTGAAATTTCCCCCTCCTCCAAAAAACTAAATATACTTACAAAATAATTTAAATGTATTAAAAAGAAGAAGAAAAAATGTTGCAATATTTCTTATCCATCACATTTTTGTACCACCTTCAGTCAAAATTTATCTGCGTAAGGACTTCCAAATATCTAAATTCAGGAAGCCCACAATACTCAGACATCTTACATCATATACCGTTCAAGGGTGATTAAATGGCTCTGGTACAGTTTTATAGAAAACAGTACATCAAGTACAGTAACTACTTCGATTTTACAGTCC
Source organism: Sinocyclocheilus grahami (assembly GCF_001515645.1). Lineage (NCBI taxonomy): Eukaryota > Metazoa > Chordata > Actinopteri > Cypriniformes > Cyprinidae > Sinocyclocheilus > Sinocyclocheilus grahami. The sequence continues at coordinate 782,641 of NW_015505331.1, forward strand.
AAGTAGTTAGATCCAAAGAATGAATCAAATCCAATGCTATTCATGTTGGTTTAAAAGCTAGCACTTTTACCACATGGCTGAAGTACATTAGCAGCACGATGTGTGCTTTAAAGAAACGTCAATGCACAGAAGCTGGAAACCAGTAACTGTAGTCCAATTATCCATCCAAAAAGTCTGATGATTCCCAGCAAAAAAAAAAAAAAGAGCCCAGGATAATTACTTGAGAGTAGAGTGACAAATCATGCTACTCTTCTCCATAAGAGAAGATGACTTGAGCCCATATTTTAAATGTTTTTTATGAAAGTTGATGGAGATAAAGTCATGTACATTCAGCATCTGAGATTATAAAATTTGATCAGTTTTGGGAAGATAAAATGACTAATTTGCATTTGTGGAAGAGCAGGGAGTTGCACGTTCCCTACTCCATTCAGAAGTGCTTAAACTGGAAAATAAAGCGAGAGAGATTGTGAAGCTAGAGAGAGGGGGTTGTCTCTAGATCAGGTCAAATAAATCTCTAGATCAAGTCAGCCACATTCATGGGCATCTCTTCTACGGTAGTGTTGTAGAAGGTCTCGATGTCCCGCAGAGTACGCTTGTCATCTTCGGTCACCATGTTGATGGCTACACCCTTCCTGCCAAAACGGCCTCCTCTACCAATCCTAAGTATCACAGAAGAACAAAACATTGTGAATGGAAATGATAAAATGGCACTGGGTATAATTCATTAGCTTAGGTCAAGCTCAAGGTTAGACTGATGTACCAAACACAAACCTATGAATGTAATTCTCGCGGTTGGTTGGCAAGTCATAGTTGATCACCAAAGATACCTGCTGGACATCAATACCTCTGGCCTATGAATGAGATAATCAATTTATTTTTATTCCCAATGTTTTTCAATTCCAATATCAAAGTTCACTTACTATCACTGGCAATTGCTAGCATTTATATTTAACATATAAATGTTTTTTTTGTAGTGTGTAGTTTGATAAAGCTATGGGGAAAGAAAAAAAATTAGCCATCCATAACAGGATACACACTATTTTTTATACCATACTATAATTACCCCAAAGCACTAGAGGGTGCTAAGGAGTCAGGGAAGTCTGGCAACCTCATCTGCTATATGAACCCGATTTGAATGGAATTCATTCCATTAGGAAAAAAAATTAAGCAAGAAACATGCACTGATGCATTTGCTCACCAGCAAATCTGTGGTAATAAGGACACGGCTAGAACCAGAGCGAAACTCCCTCATAATCAGGTCACGATCCTTTTGATCCATGTCTCCATGCTGACAAATATAACACACAGTGTGTGATTACCACACACCACACTATGTAATACATTATTCACATTTCCAGTTAAGCTATTCATTACACTTGCAAAGACAGAAAATGTTATATATGAGCACATATCATACCATCAGTATGTAGAATGAATGCTAAAATGTCTCAATGCAAATTGTTAAATAAATAAATGAATACAAAATCATTTAAACTGGCCATACAAGAACCTAAAGCTTTCTAACCATACAGCTACTTTAAACTACAGGTCAACAATGGGACTGCTTTAGCAATTGCAGGGGTTAAAGCAACAAAAAAAATCCTAAGCCTGAACTTTTTCCCGGGAGATGGGGCAGCACATGCAAAGCATGCAATGGCTGTAGCAACTTTAACATTTAAAAGGATACTATTGGCAAAAATTGCTTTCCTTATTCAAACTGTTTTTTTTTCATGAATATATGGTTGACCTGAAGAATGAAAGCTATATCATACACTTGGAAAATTATGAGCTATATCACCGCTTATCGACACTAGGGGTGTGACAATACACTTAGCTCACGAGATGAGACAAAATACAGATATTTGGTTCATTAGAACGAGACAATATTTTAATACTATTTTTAAGACATTTTCAATGACAAAATATCTGTCTTTTAATTACAAAAAGTAAAACAATGCAGTTGTATTTTGAAATATTTAAAAAATCTAGGGCTGTAACTAATGATTATTTTTGTAATCAAGTAATCTACTGATTTTGACAATTGAGTAATCTGATATTTTTTAGTAACAAACAGACCTAAGTGAAAACCAGGCTTTGGTATGACTATTTATATATAAACTAACGATGAGACAATAATAACTGGCTCAAATAAAATATCAAAACCAAGTAATTACATGGTTTTATTGAACAACACTGTTAAAATACATAATGTAATATGCTTATACATAATATGAACATAACCAACTTAAGTACATTATGTATTATAACAAATACCTGCAGAGGGCACCAACGTTGATGTTTTTTACAGCATGATTAAACAATATTTAAATCCATTAAATTTTTATATTTGGCCACATGCAAACTCAGAAACGTTTATTTTGAAACGGCAATGAACAATAAATGGCATATTTAGAAATAGGTTGATGTATTCTCCTGTGTTGGCAAAGGTTTATAGATGATTTACGTTACAAATCTAGTGAGATAATGCACACTGTATTCCCAGATGAATGTTAAGCAATTCAAATTCAAGGCATATGCAGAGGAAGAGTCACACATACAGTCTTCACTGGTAGATTACCAGTAAGTTACCATTAAGAGATCATGTGTGAACAGGATCTTTTCAAAAGTCCCGGTAAATTTGTTCTGGCAATCATATCGTTCTTATGGAGATGACATGATTACTCTGAGCTGTTTACAAAGCTCCGCTGCTTTTTAATAATTTTTTCTATGCAAATATGCACTAGATGGACATTTTTTATCTTTGCGCCTCGCAGCTTTTTTAACGTGTCACGCTTCTCCATTCATCAGGGCCAGGACTCTGCTTTCGATATTATTATGCGCGTCTCGTGTTTATAAGAGCAAAAAATGCTGATTGGCTAGTAATGTTAGTTTGGTTGAGAGTGAAAGCTGTGCTCCTCTCATACCATTGGTAGGCAAACTTATGGACTCGAAAGTGACATCAACAACGCCGCATGCTGGAGATCTGGCATGGTGCCGGAGAACTTTAAGCCCTGCAATTGTAAATGAGCATCTTGTACATCAGGGGTGCCCATTCCTGTTCCTGGAGATCTACCATTCAGCTCGAACCCTGATCAAACACACCTGAATCGGCTAATTAAGATCTTCAGGAGTACTTGATAATTACAGACAGCTGTGTTGGAGCAGGACTGGAACTGTAGGTAGATCTCCAGGAACAGGATTGCACACCCCTGTTGTACATAAAGAAAAACAAAATATTGAGAGTTGGTCTGCTGGGAAGATAATATCATAAAATATTTAAGATCCATCCTTCATAGAAGAAAAAACAACTGAAAGTCTGAAAATCAAATGAAAGTCTGTACATGATATTTGTGAAAATACTGAAAGCTTGCGCTTTGTGGAACTGCATACTGAATGCTACTCACTTACATTTAGGTAGTGACAGGTCTGTTAAAGAGATAGTCCACCCAACATTTTGTCATTTTCTCACCTTCATGTCGTTCTAAACTGGTTATGCATTTTTCTTCTGCTGAATACACTTTCTTCTGTGGAAAAATTTTTGAAGAATGTTGATTTTTGAAGAAAGTCGCTTCAACTTCCACTGCATTTTTTGTTCATACAGTGGAAGTCAGTGGGAACCAAAACAGTTTAGCTACCAAGAATCTTCATTTTATCTTTTGTCTTCCACAGAAGTCAGACATATAGGAATATAAATTTTTGGGTGCACTATCCCATGAAAAATAAGAAAAATAACTATAATGATAACTATATTAGCATCTATACCAATAAGCAATGTTTATTCTAAATGTGCAATATAGTTATGTGAACATAATTGCAGCTCACCCTTTAAAGCAGAAATTATTTTGATTGGCTGATGTTTTAATAAGAAAATAAAGAAATAAAATACATTTCTTTCTCAAAGGGATTCCAACTGGTTCCATTTATAGTTGTGGTGTGGCACTTTCAGTATTTACCAGAGCTGAGACAGTGAAGTCCCTGGCGTGCATCTTCTCTGTGAGCCAGTCTACTTTCCGGCGCGTGTTAATGAAGATCACCGCCTGAGTGATGGTCAGAGTCTCGTATAGATCACAGAGAGTGTCCAGCTTCCATTCCTGACAAAAACACATACACACCAAAGCAGGGTGAGAAACACAATTACCTATTAACAGCCACTAGTCAAAATTAATGCATATGAACACAAAACATGTCCTTGTAAAGGCCTTGATAAATTCTGATGTGTTCATGTATGTAATTCATTCATGTCTGCTATTGTCACTTTGCATTAAAGTACCCCAAGATCAGACAGTTGTCAGCACTATACCTCTTTTTCAACGTTGATGTAGAACTGACGAATACCCTCAAGGGTAAGTTCCTCTTTCTTCACCAGGATGCGCACTGGTTCTCGCATAAACTTGGTAGTGACATCCAGCACCTCCACAGGCATGGTGGCTGACAGCAGCACCACCTGGAGGACAGATGGCACAACAACATGCAGAGGCCTATTCACATTTCTAAACAAACACAAACGCACATATGAGCTCTTAAGCAAAGCTGGGTCTCCTAAAAAGCTATTGTTACTGGTCGTAATGGAATAGTGGTGGAAAACAGAGTTGACTGAACAAAGCAGCAACAAAATTCCAGATTTCAATGCCATTTGTGTTTGTTCTCAAATTGTTGCTGCAACTGAATTATGCTTTGGCAAAACCATATTCTCATATACACTAATGCAATTAAGCGTGGAAGTAGCCAGCTTGATAACAGCACATACAGGAAACACGGTCCATTTCATATCCTAACCTGTATGCTAGTAGTGAGTTTCTGGAAAATCTCGTAGATCTGGTCCTTGAAACCACGACTCAGCATCTCATCTGCTTCATCCAGCACAAACATTTTAATGTACTTAGAAGCTGAAAGAGGGGTGAACATGAAAAGATAGTGTAAATGACATAACACAATAAAAAAATGCTGAAATAAAAAGGGCTGGATTCACAAAAATCTTAAGACATTTATTTAAAGGGGTCATATGATGCGATTTCAAGTTTTTCTTTCTCTTTGGAGTGTTACAAGCTCTTGGTGCATAAAGAAGATCTGTACAGTTACAAAGACTAAAGTCTCAAATCCAAAGAGATATTCTTTATAAAAGTTAAGAGTCAGCCACACCTACCTAAAACGGCTTGTTCTAACACGCCCCCACATATCTACGTCACTATGTGGAAATATTAGCATAATGCCGACCAAATGTGCACGCAAAGAAAGAAGGCGTGGTTTCAGGAACAGCAGTCGTGTTGATGCAGCCATGTCAGGGAGATGCTGTGTGTTTCAGTGATCATATGACCCCTTTAAGGTAAATTAAAGTGAAATTCTTCAAAAAATCTTATAAAGTTCTCAAATATTTTCTTAAGAACATCTTTTTTAAGGAAGAAAATTACTTGTAATTATGAAATGATGTAATTATCAAATTAAAACGAGGCCCCTAGTTGAGTCATTTTCATACTTTAATACATTTCGCTTGGTAGTTACTGAATTTCGAATTCAGCAAAAAGTCAATGTTCACATTACAACAGAACACTAGCTACATAGAATAAAAATACTAAGCATTACATTATTGATTTATATTTCAAACACAATTCATTAATCATCCTAGCTTTGAGGATTAAAGATAAATTGGAGGTTATCCTAACTTTAAGAGGCTATATTTTTACAATGATTTTAGGAACATTAATTTCAGGAATTCAAATTATGTTTTGAAGAGAAAAAAAAAAGAAAATATTCTCAACGTTACTGTTAAGTTAGAAATAAAGAAATTGGAATTTTAGAAGAAATATATTCTTAAGAATTTTACATGAATCTGGCCCCAGCACAAAATCTATGACAGTACTGAGTACTTACAGAGGAACTTTCTATTAAGCATGTCATAGACGCGACCTGGTGTTCCTACTACAATATGCGGTGCCTCTGCCTGCAGCTTTTGGACCTCATTTCGCACATTGGTCCCACCGATACAGGCATGGCATGTCGCACCCATATAGTCTCCAAGAGCCAGGATCACTTTCTGGATCTGTATGGACAAAGAAAATCAAGTGTAATGTAACTTAGATCAAAACTAATAGCAGAAAGTCTGTACTTGCATGGATGGCAAATGTGCCTCTGTCCACAGCCACAGCACATGTATAATGCCACTTATCATATCAACTTTAGAGTTGGCCTTTTTTTGTTGTTTTTTTCATTTACACAATACTACCTACTACCTAAGGGTAACACAGTACTGTAACATGTTGCTTTTACCATTCCCTAAGACTGACCAAATTATCATCTTGACAAATAGCATGGGCTCAGTTCAAGGTCCAATTTAAAACATGCAAATGACAAAAAAAAGGATCTGGCCTTAAAATTATTGTGTCAGTTTCTGGAAATCACGAGAACTCAACAGTATAATTTAGCTGCACCGCTGACACTGGTTCTGCAGTAAGTGAAACAAAAGCAGTGAGCACAGAGACAGCACTAACCTGCTGAGCCAATTCACGGGTGGGTGCCAGAACCAAGGCCTGAGAACCTCGAAGCTCTATATCAATCTGCTGCAGGATGGAGATGGCAAAGGTGGCAGTCTTGCCCGTGCCCGACTGGGCCTGTGCAATGACATCATATCCTAGTGTGGAGAAAAACAAGAGGCCAGATAATGAGCTCTAACTGATAGAAACGGGATTTCTTCTTCAAGCATGCAAAGATGGACAATGACAGCCTAATGGGGTCGCACAACAGACAAGAAGTGCATAAGCCAGTTGTACCACGTCTTTAAAGGGGTCATATGATGTGATTTCAATTTTTCCTTTCTCTTTGAAATGTTACAAGCTCTTGGTGCATAAAGAAGATCTATAAAGTTGCAAAGACTACCAACCACGCCTACCTAAAACGGCTCGTTCTAACACGCCCCCACATGTCTACGTCACGATGTGGGAAGATTTGCATAACACCGCCCAAATGTTCACGCAAAGAAAGTAGTATTGTTATTGTATATATTGTATTTGTAAATGTTCTCGCTGTAGTATTGTTGCTGCCGCCATGTCGTGAAGACGCTGTGTTTAGTTGTGAATGCGAAACTACTTTGTTTGGCCTTCCAAAAGAGGACGATATCCGCTTCGTCATGCCTAGAGCTGATCCGTGCTGGTTGCTGAGGAAATACATCAACTTTGCGCTGTGGATCGCCGGATCAGCTTTCACCGTGGACGAAGCGGAGTCCAGCCCGGTGTCGTCACATGTTGTTGCCACAAGCCCACCTGCCGCTCCTTCGTCTAATCCACCGGCCACTGCTCACTCTAGCCCGCCAGCCTCCGCTCACTCAAGCCCGCCGTGTATGACCTTGTGTGTTTCATTGTGAAAGCGAAACTACTTTGTTTGGCCTTCTAAAAGAGGACACAATTAGAAATCAGTGGTTAAGTTGTATTTACAACACCGTTCCAGAACAGTTCAACCCAAATATTCAGTGTGCAACCCAAATAAATATGTGTGCAGCACATTTTATGGAGGACTGTTTCCTGATCCTGGTAGAGTAGACTACAATGCCGGCTGTTCTGACTCACAGACTGCAAGTAGGTTTTCATATTTAAAGGATTTGCCACTGATGATTCAAACGCGAGTTTTGAGCAGTGTAGAGTAGCGCTTGTTGTTTGTCATTTCTACACAAATGCAGACATGGTTTTAGGTTTACGCGGCGCGATGCAACGTGTAAAAAGACAGTATAAGTCATTATAATCCATGGGGAGCATTGGATCAGCGTTCTTGTCGCGCTCCCTGTCAACTCTGACCTGGTTTCTAGCCAGGACCCGAAGTTGCAATGATCCAACCAGTAGACCGAATTCCAATATTGAATCCCGGTCACGTGCCACAATCATCAGCAGATCCCGACGAGCCAGTGTGCAGTGACTTTCAAGCCATTGGACCAGCACTTAAGAGTTTTACAACTTAACGTCAAGGGTCTATCTGCAGCCAAACTAACACTCATCAGCACCATAGCCCACCGTCACAGCATTGATGTCATCTGTCTGTAGGAGACACAAGTAGCAGACCAGTCAGCAGGGCGCTACACCATTAGAGGATTTGACCTTATCTCGTCAACACCAGATGCCAGATTCAGCCGGGCAACATATGTTCGCAGTGATGTTGCTGATGCCTCCCCAGTCTCTTCATCAAACTTCTGTGACATAGTTCAGGTTGGAGGATTCAGAGTCGCCAGAGTCTACAAACCTCCCAGTCAGCACTGGGATCAAGGTGTGCTTCCAGCTCTTGTGCATCCCGCGGCATACGTGGGCGACTTTAACAGTCATCTCCCTGAGTGGGGCTATTCAGAACCTGACGAGGATGAAGAGGCCTTGGTGGAATGGGCATTCAACAGTGATCTCACTCTGACCCATGATGCCAAGCAATGTGGTACATTCCATTCGGCAAGATGGCAAAAGGACTTCTCACCGGACTTGTGTTGGATCGGTGACCAACCCCAGCCAGCTAGCCAGACGGTGTTGGGAGACTTCCCTCATAGTCAGCACAGACCTTTGCTCATCCACATAGGACTCCAATTGCCGATCATCCACGGCTCATCCAAGAAGCGCTGGAACTTCTGTAAAGCCAACTGGGACTTGTATAGTAGCAAGCTGGAGAGGAGTGTTGTAACAATCCCTTCTCGCTGCATCCCAATCAAGGAGGCTTACCAATGCTTCCAAGGAGAAATTTTCAGTGCTGCTACTACACAGCCATCCCCCGTGGTTGTAGGCCAGTCTACACGCCGTGCTTGGATGTCGAATGCCAAGCTCTCCTTGAGAAGTACGAAGGGTCTGGAAACCCGACACTGCCGACCACCTAATTGAATCCCTGGATGCAGCCAGACATAGCCGATGGGAAGAATCAGTGGAAAAACTCAACTTCACCCACTCCAGTCGGAAGAGTTGGAGCCTGATTCGTCGACTGGGTGCCTCCCAACGACCACCAGGACAGTCTAGACCAGCCATCAGTCCAAATGCCGTTGCCAGCCACCTTCTCCAGGTGGCAAAAGCTTCACTGTCGAAACCACACCGTCAATCTGTGTGCAACGAGTGGCGGCAGTATTGTTGCTTTCAGTATTGTTGAATTCACAGAGTTAGAACTGGAGGCGGTGCTCCGTACAGTGAAGGACGGCTCCGCCGCAGGATATGACAACATCTTGCCAGAATTTCTTAATTATCTTGGACCCAAGACTAAATCATGTCTCGCTTCTTTCTACACGCAGATAATTCGAGAAAAAAAGATGCCACGAGCCTGGTGCCAGGCAAAAGTCATCGCCATCCCAAAAACCGGCAAGGTCCGAAATCTCGCGGCTAGCTACCGCCCATATATCCTTGATATCCTTGCTACCAGTGTGCTTCAAGATACTTGAACGCTTAATCCTTCACCGAATCAGCCCAGTCTTGGAGAAAACCATCACAGATGAGCAGGCAGGGTTCAGGCAAGGACGTAGCACCGGTGACCAAGTCCTAGCTCTGACGACATACATTGAAAACGGATTCCACAAAAATCAGAAAACTGGAACCGTCTTCCTTGACCTAACTGCGGCTTATGACACGGTCTGGCATGCTGGTCTCCTGTTGAAACTATCCAAAGTTTTACCGCGTTGGGTAGTAGAGGCTATAGAACTCTTCCTCCATGACAGACGTTTTCGAGTACACAAAAATAGCTCTAGGAGAAGACAAGCAAACGGACTCCCGCAGGGGTCTGTCCTGTCTCCAAGTCTCTTCAACATCTGTATTAATGATCTTCCAGCAACACAGTACCGCAAATTCATCTATGCTGATGAGATCTGCATTAGGACCCAACATCGGACATTTGCCGAGGTCGAGTACGTACTGAACAAGGACATAGATCTGATGGTGGACTTCCTCAATAGGTGGTAACTCCAACCCAGTGCAACGAAGACGGCATCTAGTATCTTCCATCTCCACAATGCACAAGCCAAACGGGAGCTCAATATCTTCCTCAAGGGTAATCGGATTAGACATGACCCAAATCCGACGTACCTCGGCGTTACCCTGGACCGTTCATTAATATATCATGATCATTTGAACAAGACAGCAGCTAAAATCAGCTCTCGAAATAATCTACTCAGTAAACTGGCCGGCACAAGCTGGGGTGCAAGGGCCCAGACACTAAAGACCACTGCACTTGCTCTGTGTTATTCAACAGCAGAGTACTGTGCACCAGTCTGGTCCAGATCATCCCACACCATGCTAGTAGACGTTCAGTTAAACACGTCTATGCGCACAATCACTGGAACTCTACGTTCTACTCCTCTTCAATGGCTGCCTGTTCTCAGCAACATACCACCACCACCACATCTCCAACGACAGGAGGCCACTGCCAAGCTGCTGACTAAAGTCCAAGTGAATGACAAGTTGCCACTCAATACGGACATTACACTACATCCGGCAGCCCGTCTGTCATCGAGAAAACCTGTCTGGCTGGACCTGCCACCAGAGGATATGACAGCCAATTCGGCATGGAGCGATGAATGGGTAGCAACTGATGTCTGTCCTCCTGGCTTCGACCTTCCTCGACGACACTGGTCAATGCTGAACCAGTTTCGGATGGGACAAAGTCGATGTGTAGTCAACCTTGTCCGGTGGGGCCAAGCCACTAATCCGAACTGCAGCTGTGGGGTACCTGAAACCATGCAGCAAATTGTCAACGAGTGTCCGCTGACTTATTTCAACGGCAGACTCGAGGCTCTACATCTGGCTGAACAAGATGCTGTTCTGTGGCTGGGCACGCAATGCAAACGCTAAGAAGAAGATATAATAAATAAATAATAAATAATCTGTAATTATGTCCCCACTGGATGCAACAAATGCCTCGTTTATAATGGGTTTTAATGTTTTTGTCTTGTCGCTCCGGCCGGACATGGCATCACAGTATGGTAAGGGGCATAACATTTCCGTCACACGCTTGAGGTATTCTGCCAATCACAATGCACTGGATAACTGGCCAATCAGAGCACACCTCGCTTTTCAGACCAATGAGCTTTGTAAAAATCGACGCGTTTCAGAAGGGCGGGGCATAGAGGAGAAACAATAATGTACAGTATGTGGAAAATAATGTGTTTTTTTTTACCTTAAACCGCATAAACACATTTCATTACACCAAATACACAAAATAATGTTCTTTTTAGCAACATCATATGTCCCCTTTAAAATTTGTGTACATACTCCAGCGGTGTCTGTCCATGGCACCCAGCTACAACTAAAGAGGCAGTTCAAAATCCTGGCTGTGCCCATCATACATTTTTTTTATTATAAATTATATTTGTCCCAAATCATTGTTAATGTACATAACTTCACCATAGGCAGGAAGATTGTCTATTGCTGTTTGTCTTTCTCTAGCTTGAATGAAGACTATATGCTTCATATAGAGAGCTATAATACAGATCACAATTTCTCTTTCTGTTTTTATTTTTTATTTTTTTCAAACACTAAATTTCAAACTCATCAATGCCAATTTGATAATTTTTTAAGTGAACTTTTGCCTGTTAGATGAAAACATTTTTGGACTGCCATCTTCAACTGAATGTGACATGTCCGGTGTGCAATATTTGTGAGTTGTCCTAGACACAGCACCGTGCTTCTGGTCCGGTGCGACCCCTTTAATGCTACTAACACTACTGCATTGCTACCAGCCAGGATACCCAGGATAAAAAAAAATCCCCTAAATTACATAATTACAAATGAACAAACACCCAATGATGACCATTTGGCATATTATGTGCCCCAAAACTCATTCACAGAAGGTGAAAATATAATCGAGCATCCCATAATATGTGCTGCTGCTGCTGCAATCAAATTACAATCTCAGATAAAGATATATATATTCTTAAAGGTCTCTTACCCTTGATACAAGGGAGGATAGCCCTTTGCTGGATGGCAGAGGGCTTCTCAAAACCATAAGCATAGATTCCCCTGAGAAGAGTCTCGCGCAGGTTCATGTCATCAAAGCTGTCCACGATCTCATGCCAGTTACTCTGCAATTACAGGGAAAAGAATAAGGCCACAGACAAGCTAATCTTGACTCCATTTCATTCTGATAAGAAAGGATTTGCTATTTGTCACTCAATACATAATGCATAAAGGATAACAGGTTGACAGTTGTTCAAAAAAAAAAAAAAAAAAGGTATCGCTGACTCCCACAGTGAGTGAAGTCAGTCAAATCAACTGACAGCACATTCAGTGCCAACCCGCTTCTCACAGCTGTGCCAAGAGAAACATGCAGGGAAAAAAAATAATAAAAAACAGTATATATATATATATATATATGTGTGTGTATGTATACATGAAATAGTTCAATGTGAAAAATGGTTATGAACTCACTTCAATGACTCCATCTGGCTCCATGCCTTCGGGGCCATTGTCTCTAGGTCTGCAAAAGAAATGTCACATTAGCACCATACAGTTATTTGTGAAAGGCAGATAGATACTGTATTGATTTATCAATGGAAAATATGGTGCAATCGCAGCAAAACAGCAAATCAGCACTGTAAGGTAAACAGTGTAACACATATTACAATAATATATAAATAAGAAAATTATGCACTAATATTCATGTGTGTATTTATATATAGACATTATGCAGTAATATGCTATAAAAATCATATATTATGACTGTCAAATTAGAAAACAAAATTATTACGGATTTCATCTACCATTTTAAAACATGACATCAGATTAAATAACTGTAAATCGGTTTCAATATACAGTTTTATAATGAAAATATATTCAGCAGAACAGTTTTAACTGTGTGAATTGAATGGAAGAATGAAGAGGAAAAACAAGCTTTACTCGGGGCCATTAATGGGTTGTGTGTCGATCAAGTGGATTGAATACATTAAATGCATATAACAACACCTCATTCGCAATCTAAACCGTAATTTTGAGCCGCTTGAACGGAGAGATCGTTAAACGTCAATATCCTGAAGCAGGCCGGGCTGCTAAGAGCTCATAAGCTAACGCCGGTGGGGTTTTTACAACTCATTTACGACATTCAAGATCACGAACCACACGCTACGTCCAACTGCATCTAGAAGCGGAACGTCTATATCGACTGACAACATGTATGCGTATGATCTCTAATTTATAGATAAATACATCAAGACTGTTATATTCCGTCTGCCCTACCTCTCTTCATAATCTGCCGACATTATCACAAAGGGCGAGCACACCGCGAAAATGTTTTATATAGTTTAAGACGGGTTTCTTACTAAAATTGTGATTGCAGCATTCGACCATCAGTCAGAATATGGCCCGCCCTTCGCATATTTTCATTGGGTAGTACAGACGTCACTCAACAAATGGTAGCCGCCTTTTGGTGTTGGATAAGGTGGAGATGGGCGGTACCTGTCACGTTAGTCCTGTGCTAGCTTAAATGCAATTGGGCTAAAGCTTAAATTATCAAATTTTCATAAACAAGCACTTTTGGCCTGGCACCTTATATATAAGCACAATTTTAGTCCTCACCGGTACTTGACCTAAGGTGGCGTAGTTCTAGCGTCCATAGCTTTTCAGGTATGACCATTGTGTGTGTATTCAGCACTGTGAATGTGAAGTTTACACAAAAATACTTGGTTTTATTGTTGACATCTTTTTTTTGTATGCTAAATTTAATAACTAAATATTCACACACTTAACATCCACGGTCCAGTTTTTTTTTCATTCTTTCCGACCTATAAATAATAATATATAATTAGGCTGATGCTTTCGCCGTAATTCTTTTAAATTATTTCTGTAATTTGTTAAGCATATAAATATATTTTAAGAAGTGTGTTAATGATAAATGAATCGTCGCCTTTTTCATCATATGGCAGTTTTATTTTAATATTACTTTATTATTTTAATATGCATTAAAAATGTATGGTTCCTGCAGTGGTGACTCCTATACTGTAAGGGAAAACTTTACACAGCACATATAACACATTTGTGTTTCAGAGTAAACTGATCCAAACAAAAATTTAGTAAGCCTAGCCTGTTCATCAAACTAATAGTTGGACTATTTTATAGTTAGCTGCTGTATTTATAACCATTTTGAATGTCATATTACAAACTACTACACAAGAACAGCAACATTATGACTCAAACTTTATGACTAATGCACAAATTGATGAGGCTCATTTATTTTCTTCAGTTTTTATTAGTACATCTTACAACGTATGCATCTCAAAAGATATAAAACAGTTTAATTTACAGCTGCTCTTTTTTCATCTCCATAATTTTGCATCTTAAATCGCACAGATACATAACAACAAACAATATTGAACAAACAAAAATGCTCATATAGTGTTGTGGTCCGTATTGACTCTCAGTTTATGAACATTGCATTACATTTTTAAAATGTCTGCAAGTATCTTCCCTCACCAGTCAATGGTATTACCTTTACCATACAAGTTACTGACTTCAAGAACATGAAAAATAAAAAACAGAATTGCCAACAAAATGGCGGCACCTAATGAACAGTTCACTGAGGTCAACTCCCCCCACCCACGTCTAGAAAACAACTCCTCTTGCGTTTTGATCTGAGCAAACAAACAACTGGGCCGAACAGAGTATGGCATTCACCTAGTCAAAATACAAAGTCATTGAACAAAAAAGGGTTAAAAACGTTTGCACGTCTCCCGCCTAAATGTCTGGACTTGGAGCTTATTTAGAAGTATAAGATGTCACAGTCTCTTTCACGGTCTCACAGAGACAGTTTACAGTGACACAGTTCTTTGTACATTTGTCTCCGTAGCTTGGGCATATCCTGCTGACCAAAGCTGAAAGGCTGTTCCAGGGCCAGGCACTTAGAGTACTGGTGTACAACGATAAGAAGAGTGAACATGTGAGTAAAAGACACAAATGAAGATTATTTTTTTACTTACAGCACCAGTGCTATGTGCAAAATCAAGTGTTAAAATAACACAGACAATATAAAATACAAAAACAGAACTGACTAATAAGGGAAAAAAGCTAACCTGAAGGACAAAAGCTCCACAATCACTGTCGTTGTTCTGCCTTGCCACATTCTAGAACATTCCAAAGAGAGAGAAGAGTCAACAACACATACACAAAAAAGCTTTTCCACGGTTTTATTCCTTATTTCTCTCATACTTTCACTAACACACAAAACACACACATCAAATTCACCTTTCACCCTACCATTTTGAAAAAGCCTTTCCACCCTGTATAAAACGCCTTCTGTTCTCTCTTGATTGCTTCTCCTTGCAGGTATTTGGCAATGTGCTGTAAAACAACAAGACATGCTAAGAACTAGTACAAGGATTGGCGTAGCCATCAAAATAGCACTATTAGAACAAACAACACTTACTTTGGGGCAACGACGGTTGAGGGTCCTCTGGGAATCAAAGTATGTGATGCTACGCTGAGGAACATTCACACACACTAATGACCAGTGCACTTCAAGATGAATAGGGATCAATAAGAACTTCTTCTGGAAAATATCAACCTAATGAGGAGATTTAATAGCGAAATAAACAACAGTGAAATGAACAAATTTAGTTCTACAATAATTATGTTGTATCCACCTTACTTTTTTTTTCACAAATGTAAATAAAATAATTAAAAATGTATAATAAAAAATTTAAATAATAATGAATTATTATTCATATTAATTAAAAAAATAATAATACAAATTAAAAATGAATAAATGAGATGTGAAAGACAGACAAAATCCTCTCTCATCACTCTCCAGTACTGACATTTTTTGTCCACCGTTTGACCCCGTCGTAACCTTTCGTCCGAAGTTTGTCATAAAAGAAGCTGTTGAAAAAGTGGACCTGTAAGTTAAAAAACAAGACATGGTGAGACTGAGAGATATACTGGTTTCATAGTCATTTAACTGTTTGACACACAAGTTCATATAATGGCTTTGTCAAATTCCCTTGTGCTTGTATGTGTAAATGTGTTGCCCACCTTTTCAGGAGCAGCATCCATGACCAAATCCCCATACATGTTCATGACCTGGGTGACGCAGTGAGTTACAGATATGTGAGAGAGAGAGAGAGAGAGAGAGAGAGAGAGAGAGAGAGAGAGCGAGAGCGAGAGCGAGAGCGAGAGCGAGAGAGAGAGAGAGAGAGAGAGAGAGATAACTCAGCACAATCCCACAACAAGGGCTCCCCATTCATCAAATAAAAAGAGTCATAGCTGTGGATCTTCTCTATACAACTCTGACAAACTGGTGTAAAAGACAGTGCCATAGTAGTGACAAGAGTACGGTGAAAGCTACAATTTTTAATTTGATTATCGACAATGAAAAAGACATGAAGAACTAAAAATATTGGTTCTCATTCACTAATCACAACAAGCGTTGTTAAATGTGCCAAAACAGGTGGGTATGGACATATTTAATTATTACCCTTCTTTTAATATGTTGATAAATCTGAAATATGCAAAATTATCAAAATAATAATAATAAAAAGCACAATCTCTATATATAACGGCTTTTGCACAACGTGACCCATTCTCAAAGCCAGCTGAAACACAATAAACACCATTTACGCAGACCTAGATCATGTTTTGGACCTCTCATTAGCCAGCAAGACATTTATGATGTTACAAGATTTCTCTTTACAATTTTATTTTGAACTGTCAGTTCATCAATGAAACGTGAAAAAATGGATCACCGTTTACACAAAAATATTAAGCAGCACAACCATTTTCAACATTGAAAATTATAAGAAATGTTTCTTGAGCAACATGTGTGACCCTGGACCACAAAACCAGTCAATTAAGGGACAATTTTCAGAAATTGAGATTGATACATTATCTGAAATTTGAATAAATAAGCGTTTTATTTTATGTATGGTTTGTTAGGATAGGACAACATTTGGTCGAGATACAACTATTTGAATATCTGGAATCTGAGGGTGCAAAAAAAATCTAAATACTGAGAAAATCACCTTTAAAGTTGTCCAAATTAAGTTCTTAGCAATGCATATTACTAATCAAAAATTAAGTTTTAATATATTTACAGCAGGAAATTTACAAAATATCTTCATGGAACATTTACTTAATATCCTAATGATTTTTGCCATAAAACAAAAATAACTAATTTTGACCCATACAATGTATTTTTGGCTATTGCTACAAATATACCCCAGCGACTTAAAGGTGCCATAGAATGCATTGATACAATATTTTAAATTGTTCTCTGATGTCCCCAGAGTGTGTATGTGAAGTTGTATCTCAAAATACCCCACAGATCATTTTTTATAGCTTGTTGAAATAGACACCTTTAGGGTATGAGCCAAAACGCGCTGTTTTTTGTGTTTGTCCCCTTTAAATGGGTCATCATATGATGTTGCTAAAAAGAACATTATTTTGTGTATTTGGTGTAATGAAATGTGTTTATGGTAAAAAAAAAACACATTATTTTCCACATACTGTACATTATTGTTTCTCCTCTATGCCCCGCCTTTCTGAAACGTGTTGATTTTTACAAAGCTCATCGGTCTGAAAAGCGAGGTGTGCTCTGATTGGCCAGCTATCCAGTGTGTTGTGATTGGCCGAATACCTCAAGCGTGTGACGGAAATGTTATGCCCCTTACCATACTGTGATGCCCTGTCCGGCTGGAGCGACGAGACAAAAACATTAAAACCCATTATAAACGAGGCATTTGTTGCATCCAGTGGGGACATAATTATGGATTATAATGACTTATGCTGTCTTTTTAAACATAAAACCCAAGTCTGCATTTGTGATCGGAGAAATGACAAACAACAAACGCTACTCTACACTGCTCAAAACTCACGTTTGAATCATCAGTGGCAAATTCTTTAAGCGGCAACCACATGTGACGACCCCGGGCTGGACTTAGTTTTCAAATGGGTGGGACTTCCTCCGAGTATGATGTCATAGTAGTGAGAAATCTGGAACTGCTAGTGTGGAGAGACTGTTTATGATTTATTGGGATTATAAAACAATGAGTGGGTGGATTTTTTACCATTATAAGCTGGTTGTTTTCACACACTGCGGCCACACAACTGTGTTCAAACACCTTATAAAAGTGATTTTTACTTTCTATGGCACCTTTTAGACTGGTTTTGTGGTCAGGGTCACAAATCAGCATATTAGAATGACTTCTGAAAGATCATGTGACACAGAAGACTGGAGTTTTGACTGCTGAAAATTCAGCTTTGCCATCACTGAAATAAATGACCTTTTACAATGTATTCAAATAGAAAAGTTATTTTAAATTGTAATTATATTTCACAATATTACAGATTTTACTGTATTTTTGATCAAATAAACGCAGCCTTGGTGAATATAAGAGACTTTTAAACGATTTTTAAAAACGTTTGAACGATAACGTATGCCTATTACAGGATGCACTGTGATGTGATAAAATAGGAAAGACTTGTTGTAGAGTCACAATTTGAGTTGGTTCTGAATATTATCCTAAATATAGATAAACAATCCAAGTGTACATATGATTAGTAAATGCGACCCAATATTAATAATAATAATTAAAAATGAATAATATTATTAACCAAGAGGCCCACCTGATCGTTGAGCCAGTTCTGACCATAGAGTGTGCTCAGATCATCCATGGTGAGGACATGACGTTTGTAATTTACACGAAACCCCCGCATCACTGCACTTCCGGACATGCGCTGGTAGGACTGCATTAAGTGTTGCACCATTACCTTCCTGTAAACAGGTACAAGTTAAAATGGTACAACCGGAGACTTCACAGTAAACTCTTTCATCTGTTTGGCATTTTAAATATTAAGATTCTATAATCCTTGTGACTGACTGGTATGAGCCCCCTCTGACCTGTGAGGACTTGAAAAGCTCTCATTGTAGATCTCCTGAAGATTCTCCACCACCTCATCCACATGGATGGGAATCAAACTGCCGTACTGCTGGAGAAACTCATCCAGAATACCTGAGAAAGAGGAAGAGTGAGAGAAGAATAACCACTGGGGAATAAAATGTTAAATACTACATGAAGTATGTTCCTGTTCCATATTTAGGAAAATGATACGTTGTACCTTGTACAAAAGAGATGTGTTCACTGCTAAGCTGATTCTGTGGGGCGGACTTTTCCCGTTGAGACTGGAGATTAGCAGGGGAGGCCCGTCCCTCCCTGTCCCCCATGGTTGCACAATGGATACCATCCCTTCCTTTCGGAACTCCATTTGTGCTACGGAGGTCTAAGAAATCAACAGGGGTCATTAATAGCTAATATGATGGATAAGTGAACAGATGTCACAACTTGGAAAGCTGTGCAAGTTTCTTTCAGGTCCTCGGTACTACCATATTATGATTTTTTGTAATTTTAATGTCATTTACTGTAGCTTACCTTTGCTAAACCAGATTCTGGAACAATACTGACAATTTAAATAAATATTTAAATAAAGAAATCTATTAACTGTTTAATTTTATTTCATTTTCACCAGCATAAATAGTATTAAAATATTTTATAAAAAATATAAATTATATTTTAATGCACAGACAAATGTTCAAGCTTTCAAACATTCACATTTTACACTTTAAACTGAAAAAGTCATTTAAAACACTCCAGACTGCGACCATTTTTTCTGCCTGTGCGACTAAATTTTGTGTGCGGTCGCACTGGCGCGACCACCGCGTTGTTCAACTCGTAAGCGCTGCCATTTCTGTTGCATATGAGAAACATCAAACTGCAGACGAAACTGAAAGCATAACGAAACCCCGCTACTCGTTTGAGCTGCGCAGCGCTTTGAGTGTAGAGCAGGGTTCCTCAAATCTTGCCCTGGAGGGCCAATGCACTGCAGAGTTTAGCTCCAACCCTGATCAAACTCACCTACCTGTGATTTTCTAATGATCCTGAAGACAATGATTAGCATGCTCAGGTGTGTTTGATTAGGGTTTGAGCTAAACTCTGCAGGAAAGTGGATCTCGTGGGCCAGATTTGAGGATCCCTGGTGTAGAGTCTGGTTTATACTTGCCGCGTCAGCACGAGCACGAAGGTGAGTGCAGCAAAAACGATGCGCATATAGAGGAAACGATGGATGGTTTTCAAGCTAAAGTAAAGTAAAAGACCGCTTCTTAAACCAGAGAAGATGAACATGTTGGTATTCTTGTGGGAAAAAAAACAAACAAACAAACAAACAAAGCAAGCACTGTCACCGACAGCAAGTTTAGTTTTACTTTTCTTTTTGTTTTCATTTTGAAAACTTGTTATCTTTGCTGTTTACCTCACGTTATGCTATGGAAGCGCCCTTTTATTTTTTTATTTGATTTCTCAGTGTTTGGTAAACGTTCTGTAATTTATTAGTCAGTATATAATACAGCATGTGTATGCCATGCCTCGTCTTATTCGTTTTTGTTTATAAAAGTTTTGTAAGCTAGTTTGTCATTGTATCTTATGGTTTTATTGTTGTTGTGCTTTTTAATTAAGAATAACAATGAATCCATCTTTTGTTTTAGTCTTAAAAAGTGAAATATGTATAGATGTATGTAAGCAAATCAGACAATTATCTTTTCTTGTAAAACGTGACAAGATCGCAAATTCGAAAGCGAAAGCATCCGAAGCCTGCGGCTTATAACACAGCAAAAGAGGAACTCCCGTTTACAAAATTCAAATCACAAATACTGAAGAAAAAGAACAGGTTGAATGTTTACCACTTTCGTTTCCATAAAACTATAAACTATGAGAAGTTCATCAGCATGCATTGATAATAATAATCAGCACTGATTAATCCCATGTTGTAGCAAAAAAGACCAACTGAGAAATTTATTAGCAGAAGAGCGACCAGTGGGAAGAATGAGTCTGGAGCCCTGAACAAGATAGGCATAACATGCTAAACAATTAATATTATCAACTCTTTTAAAAAAAGTTGGAAAAACTAACATTATTTTCCAAAATTATATCACAAATCTCAATAAGAGAGTTCATACTCACCAGATAAATCAGTTCCCTTGTCCTCTGCTGTCCCCAAATATCCTTTTGGGTCTCCATTGAACAATGAACTGCCAGGCAGTCTCTGGAAAGGTCGACTGCCATAGTGGCGGCGTCTGTGACATCTGCGTACCCTCCTGTATCCCATAGTTCCTGCCCATTTGGCTCGCTGGCGCCAAGTTCTCCAAAGCTGGGCCAAACGGTAGCGAACACTCACACACCTCTGGCCCTGATAGCGCAACCGGGCTAGTTTCCTCTCTTTGAGTGGACTGGGGCTAGTCTGGGCCAAGCAGTGGGTAAAGTCACCTGTAACACTGACATCCATTTCCACTAGCTGTGAGTGCTCTGGCGAGCCCCATTCCTCATCGTCACCTTTATCATTACGCTGCAAACCACCCTCAGCTTTCTTGTCCTCCTCTTCACTCTCCATCTCCAAATTTTCCTCCTCGTCCTTCACCTCAGGGACAGTAAAGTCTGCACCCCACATCCTGACGTCCTCCTCTCTGCGTCCCAGTTTGAAGTGGGCTGGGCTCGGTGTATGTTGGGCCATGGCTGGATTCATTAAATGGCCACCTCCAATGGCACCCCCTCCCCCAGTTCCCTCCTGCCCCGCTGTCAGCGTCAGCTCATTGGACCAGTGTGTTTGAGCCAGGCTGCTGCCACTGTCTCTCATGATCCAGGAGCACCCTACGACCTGCGCCAGCCTGCCTCCTAGCTAATGCATGACAAAAAACATGTCAATTGTCAGAGTAGAGAACCAACAGATTGCTAAATGGAAAAAAAATAAGATTGCAAGCACATTCAGTGACCTAAAATGTGAATAAAACTCTAGTTGACATTTGAGATACATATTAACTCAGCAAGATTATTTTTTGTGCATTTTAATTTGTTAATATTAGGCGTTTATGCCGTCCAAATGACCAAACTAAGAACAACCAAAGAACAACAAAAGTGTAGAAGATACCAAACTAGTTAAAAAAAACAGACTTATGAAAAAGGTCTAGTCTCAATATATTTTAGTAGTATACGTGTCACTAATCAGGTTCTTTATCATTATTTACTCACCCGCAAGTTGCTCCAAACCTGTGAGTCTTTCTTCTGCCGAGCACAAAAGATGATATTTTGAAAAATGTTGATAACCAAGCAGTTGATGATAACTTCTATAGTTTGTTCCATACTATGGCAATCAGTGACTACCATCAAATGTGTAATTTACCAATATTCTTCAAAATATCTTCTTTTGTGTTCAGCAGAAGAGAGAAACTCATGCAAGTTTAGAACAACTTGCGGGTGAGTAAATGACGATAGAATTGAACTTTGAATTAGATTTTAGTGCACCAATTTATTTTTAGGTAGCACAGATGTGGATCAAGTAACATGGATCAATTGTTCACTTCAAGACAAGTAATGAGCGGTAACAAAGTAAATAGGCTCAGTCTTGATATAATGAGGACTTAAATAAAATAAATTTAAATAATACTAATAAATAGTTCTAATTTTATATTTTTAATCAGGCCTCACTTGAAAATGTTTAACTGTAGGCAGTTATTGGAGGGTGGCCTTTGAGATGAAAACAACAACACATTTTCATAACATTTCGAACTATTAACTAACTTAATAACTATCTAACTAATGAGGTGTTATAACGTGTCACAATATATAACAATACAAAAATGCAACAATATGTATCATGGATAGTGACAATATGTATTGTGTATAATTCACCAAAAATGTTGAATTATAGTTTAGACAGATTTAACTTGGCATCAAATATGGTAATGGTCAAACATTTGAGCATTCATATTTATTGATTATTAATAATGAACTAAAAATGTATTAATTTAATAAAATACAATATTTAAAACTTAAATATATGTAGTCAGGGTAAGAGTGTACTGTATTTTAACAGAATTTAGTATTTTTAGCTAAGCAAAATCATGAATGCTTCTGTTCTGGTGTCACAATTGCTCTGTGCAAGGAGAAGGATCAAGTTCAGACCTACTCAAGTCCATTCCTGATGTAATATAGCACTTTTTGGTAACTCTTTATCATATATCTTAGAAGTAATCATTTTTTAAAGTATCACGAGTATGTGTATGGTAAGATTCATATAGTTTATCACTGTGTATCAAACCAAATCAAGATATGAGTGTATTGTTTACCCCATAATGAATAGGTAAGTATTTTCTTTTGAAGCTAAGTCAGTAGTTTTTTATTGACAGTTAATATAAAGTAATGTTGAGAATTTTTGCTTGAGCGTTTGAGAGGGGGTCACTGCGTCTCAAAACGTCTGGTATATAGACCTAATACACGATTATGCGTACATAAAGATCACTGGACTGACACTGACGTCTCTTAAGAAAATCAGAGATAGACGTTAGGACAATGTATTCATTTAAACGCTTACGTAAAAGTACTTTCATTGTAATGTTATTTAAAGCAAAACTAGCACATGTATTTGGCTGTATTTTGTCCGTGCAGTTGTAAGCGCTCACGCAAGAAGAGAGGCGAAGCAACGGCAGCGCTTTGTTCTGCTCTTTTACTCTGAATCATGCGAAAAGTGTGAAGTGAAGCAGGCTTTGTAGCATCGCTAATACACCAGTCTGGTATTTGGCTAAAATTATATTTCAAGTTTCTTATTAGAGCAGAGCGCCACAAGCATTGGTCATATAAAGCATCATTCCAGCGGGCAAATCAAGCACCATCACAAATAAACACTGTTCGGCCTCCGGGGTCGCGATGCAGAAAATGTGGGGTGTCGGCACCAGCGACTACTCACCGTTTAACCGTAACCTCAAGCCAAAAGCTTAGGCGTTGTCTGCCAACGCAGAAAGCGAATAACTACGTTTTGCGAGGATATAAAATGATTTAAATCTTGGCTCATTCAATGAGAGCTGGCGCTTCTTTAGAGCGAAAACACGCGTCTTCCGCCGCGTCTCTATGACGTCACGTCGGTGTTCGCGATGGGCAGGAACATAAAATACAAGAAAAACATCTATGAAACAACACATTAAACAAAAACAAGGGTTACTAACATAGAGTAACATTTGAATCCATTTATATATGATTTAACAGTATTTGCTTAAAGTTGTTTTGTGTTTGATGAGAAATAAAACCGAAAATATGAAAAAAATAAAAAATACATCAAATACAAGCAGGAAGACTGCTTGGTTAACCCCCTTTAAATATTGTATCAATAACAAAACCATATGATTTAACAGTATTTGCTTAAAGTTGTTTTGTGTTTGATGAGAAATAAAACCGAAAATATGAAAAAAATAAAAAAATACATCAAATACAAGCAGGATGACTGCTTGGTTAACCCCCTTTAAATATTGTATCAATAACAAAACTAAAGAAATACATTTTAAAATGTTGCATACCATCTACCCTGTTAAATCAATCATTTCAAGATACTCTGATATTGATGATTTATGCTCCTTTTGTAAAAATGAGAAAGAGGTGTTATCACATTTATTTTTTGATTGTAAAATTACCCACAATTTTTGGAAGGAATTGGCAGAATTTATTTTTAATCTAGTAAAGAATAACTACTGTTTTTCGATAAAGGATATTATTGTGTACTATGAAAACAATGTTAACAAAGGTCTTGAATACATTGTTAATTTATTCATATTACTGGCAACATTTTATATACATAAACAAACATGTTTAAATTCATCCCCAATATTTAAGGTATTTTTTGTGGAATTTGAGTGTTTTATATCTTCTTTGAAATTGTTAAAAAACAGAAAGTCATTAACATGTTTAAAATATTATGACATTATTTTCAGTTCCCGTTACTATTTAATGTCACATTTTGAATAGCACTGACTGTCTTATGCTATGCTCTGTTTGTTATTTGTTCTATTTTCATTAATAAAAAAAAAAAAGTCAAAAAAAAAAAAAAAAAGAACATAAAATGCATCTGAAAAATGATTGTTTATCAGTTTTATGTTGATGGTTGTATAATTTTTTTGTATACTGTTCTTGATTTTTGAGCATTAATAAAAAAAATACATCTGAAAATGAATTTGTGAGAATTCTATATAATATTCTATATAAGTCCTATACAGTAGGATCCAATAATGCTATTCTAAG
Source organism: Sinocyclocheilus grahami (assembly GCF_001515645.1). Lineage (NCBI taxonomy): Eukaryota > Metazoa > Chordata > Actinopteri > Cypriniformes > Cyprinidae > Sinocyclocheilus > Sinocyclocheilus grahami. The sequence goes on from NW_015505331.1 coordinate 807,665, forward strand.
TGTTTCTTCAAATGATTATACATATTTTTAAATAATTTTCTCTGAAATGCACCACACACTCAAAAAAAGTGAATAAAATATGAGTATAATGGAACTATTCAGACATTGTTAAGAATGAATTGTGACGGTTAAATGAAAAGTGTAATATTATAATCTTGATTGATATAGTAGGCTACAACATTTAAGCAGAGTAGAGTTCTAACAACTTAATTCTCCACTGTAAGCATCATTGAATTGATGTTTTTAAAAAAAAATTATTAACCCTTGGATACATGGTGTTTACTACAGTGGACTGATTCAGTGTTTAGCTATTCAGGTTGCTACATTCAAACTTTATGAAAATCCGGAGGCCAATGAGAATTCTTGGCGAATCCTACAATTATGCACCCCTAAATGGGTGAACGAACAATCAGCTCTCTATTTACAAATAACCACTGAAAATTGCATATTTTAATAATTATGTATGCCATTCCTGGATATGTGCTATTTTTGGCACAATGTCCGCAGAAAAAGCCTGCTCACGCACTGTAGTTGTAAACTATGACCAGAAATTAATATTCATAATCAGCAATGATCATCTATATCTGTGATAAGCATTGGGCAAATGTTGGGTTGTTCATGACAACTTCTTTCCATTGATGTTCACAAAAAAGAAAGAAAGATGGAAAGTAATTACTCTGAAATTGATCATAATAAAACTGGTGATGCATGACATGTTTCAGAGGTGTGGTCACAGAAAAAAACATTTTTCTAGAGAGCAAAGAGATTTCAGTAGGAAATGTACAGTATTATTTAATATTCTTACAAAAGAGAAAATCAAAAGCAAAACATTGTTTATCTATAGCCAGACTGGGTTACATCTATTTTGTAAAAATGCTTTTATAGTGATTTTACTGATGTTAGTACATACAAGTGGTAACTGTAGTGATACTACATATGAATATACCAGAGAAATCAACAACCTCAAACTGTCTCCCACTCCCTACTAGCCAAACACACTGCATCGCTGTCCAGAGTCACCGGTCTGCTCAAAGAACATGAAGTCCTGGAGGACAACACAGAGAAATGATCAAATGAAATATATGAATGGTCATATAAAGAAAGTAACAGGAAGTAGCTAAACTGGTGGATGAATGAATGTTTTGTATCATATCTCACTATAAGGAAACATGCTCCCAGCAGAACTGCTTTCATCCTCACATCCAAGTCCATGGGAAAGTTAATGCCAAAATTATCTGTATCAGTCAGTGATTCTTTGATCAAGCCAGTCCACTGTTTACTGATACGACCTACAGAATGCCCATCCTTACCGGTAACCTGCACAGGACAGACAAACGCACATAACCTTTTGTCAAACTTACATTTTTTTTGGGGGTCTGTAAAACACAACATGAATATTAACACTAGAAATAATTGTGAAATCCTTAAATAATCATTCCCCAGATACTGTATGTTGCAATGTCTCCAAAACAATCACGGTCACACATACATGGCGAACAGGCACAATCCCACATAAATACATACGTCAAAATCCACATCCCCACAGCAGCTGATGGCACACAAAGGCCCTTCGATGGACAGCACCTTTGTTTTAGACATGTCATAGATAGAGAACTTGGGCTTAAACATGTGCCAGTCTTGCTTGATGTAACCTATTGTATTCCCCGGTGGAGCCTGTATCTCCATCTTCAGTCAATGTCATATCCAGACAGGAAAAAGAACCGGAGAATGGGTTATAGAAATACATATAGAGTTTATCATATTTATAGTAAATTTTGCAATTTCAGCAATCTATCTTGTTGAAATGTTTTCTCTCTCTCTTCAAAGGTCAGAAAAACTCTACACAGAACTTCTGCAGCTGCATTCTGAGTTGTTACCTCTTGAAGACAGCAGGGGAAACAGCAGGATGTGCAGCGGTAAGGCCTGATTAAGTGAATGACTTCTTGATCAAAATTGTCTTTTATCTGCAGATCAAAACTCCTCAGAGGGCCACAGATATTCCGTGTGCAGCAGTCAGTGTTTTCTTTAGCATGGAAGATCTTTTGACCCACGCTGTTCTTAATCTCATACTGGTTATTAGTCTCAAAGCCAATAATTGCTGGAAAAGAAGAGAAATTGTTCATTAGCATTTGACTTATTTAGTGATAATTATTTAGTGATAAAAGGATAAATACAGATTTAAAGTTATTAAACTTTTTTTGTCATATATGAAAAAAAAAGTTGAAAAACTTCATATACTTTACCTTCAAGGAGCTCAATCTTTTGATGGACTAATATCTGGTCAATCTGTTAGAGCAGAACAGGAAGCAGAGATATTCCATTGTACATTTTCCTATCATAAGATACCAATTATTGTGTACACCTTTAAGGGATCGTTCAACCAAAAATGGAGATTCTGTCACCGTTTACTCGCCCTCAATTTGGATCTTTCTTCTGCTGAACTCAAAAGAAGATATTTTGAAGAATGTTGGTAACCAAACAATTTCTGGTCCCCATGACTTCCATAGATTTCTCCATACTATGGAAGTCAATGGGGACTGGCAACTGTTTGCTTACTCACATTCTTCAAAACAGAAGAAAGAACAAAGGGTGAGTAAATGATGAATTTTTGATCATTTTTGGGTGAACTGTCCCTTTAACATATATTATTCACCTATAGTGGAACTATGTCATTTTACAACTCTTACTGTTTTATTTACATTAAATAATTCATTTCAAATGGCACACTCACTTGTGTAAGGTACTCCAAACCAGGTGGCACAGCCGCTGGGTTAGAATAAAGCTCAGACATGTTGAACTCACTAAACAGCAAAAGGGTTTCCAATAAATAGTAAAGAATTCATTATTCCACACACCTCACAAATAAAACAAACCACTGTGCTTAACCGGTGTAAAATTACAGGAAATAATTTGTTTTTCATTATAGATCAACAACACAACACTCAAATGGTTATGGAGAAATCAACATACTATCTTTTTAAGAGACACTAAGTATTGTGATCCTCTAAGTATTTGAGGCCATTTCTATTATACAAAAATGTTTAATTACTTTGAAGCACAGAATATGTTAAAACATCCTGCCTACAAAAACGCAAAACAAATAGCAGAAATAAACTACAGAAATAAAAATTACATACTCAAAAATGAGATTCTTCAATTGGTCAAATTTCGTATATGCGCTTACCTTACATTAAGTAGCTGATTGTTGAAATACTGGCAAGCACAGCTTTACAGCAGATGAAGTGAAGAGTCACGCACCTCTTCTACAGCATGTGACGGGGGAAAGTGTGTATACGTGAATGTCTAGTCACACCCCGTTGCCTACACTCCCTTTGGATATTACTCACGGAAAGAGTAGTGACAGCAGTAAACAAAACAGTGCAAATGAACAACAGCTTGACTTTAAAAGAACATTTATTTTCAGAATTCACTGCTGTAAATGGTCAGAAAAATATAGCATTTCCTCATCATTCGAACATATACACCTGTACATACATGTACTATTATACACTGGGATGAGCAGGACACAAACTAAATGAAGAGAAATCTTTTTCAGTCTTAAAATCAAAAACATTTCTAGCATTGTATTTGACAGAATACACAAATAGCAAAAATCAAGCAATAAATTTGCTGATATTTGCCTGACAATGGTCAAAGGTTAATCTGAGAACATCCTGTAACAATAAAAGTGAGGATATTTGAACAGCGTTTGAGAGTTGTACAGATCTGTGTTGGAGGTATCCCTTATCTACCACTCCTATTTGCACACATCAAGTCTTTTATACAGTGCTCCATGACCCAAATAAGGTGTGTCTGTTTAGTGCGACACCTGTGCTGAGGTTCCCGCAGGTGCAAGACTGAAAAACACTGGATTAGAACAACATCTCTTCATTGGAAGTGGAGTTGCTTTAACGGATGCATGTGCATGGTATTTGGAGGGAAATGGGGTTAAATGTCAAGAAAACTTAATGGTCCTAAAATATGCTCAATTTTCTTTTGGCTTGAAGAGAAATATGACCCAGACACATCCTTGACAGGTTTTGTGAGATTCACCCATCTAGACATTCATCACTGAGGGTATATATATATATATAAATATAAAAGTGTATAATATGCAAATAAGAGACAATAGCTGTGAAATACCAGAGGGCCAAGGGAGATGTTCATTTATTTATCCACATAATATGTGGTCATAGTGCACATTTGCCACCAATTATAATTTTGGGTTTGTGTACAATCAAAAACACACCACTCATATAGTAGTGCTAATAAGTGCAGTTTTAGTACACCTTAAACCTGATAAACACTTAATGCCATAAACCAAGACCAGTCTTTCAGCACAGAACAAAGGAGAACAAATGGAGTTATATATATATATATATATACACACAAACATATATATATATATATATATATATATATATAAAAATATATATATATATATACACACACACATATATATATATATATATATATATAAAAAAAACAGATATGAGAACATCTCATCCATTTAAATAGACACAAGATCTGCACCCACACATTCATTCTCAGTGGTCTATTTTGACCATGGAGCCCTGAGAGTCCCTGCATCTGTAGCAGTAGAAAATGTCAGGTACGTTGGACTTCTTAATCTTAGCGCAGGAGAGATGGACCCAAATGGAGCACTCATCACATTCAATCATGGGACGTCCGGCAAAAGGCTTCCCGCAGTAACACGTAACCAAATCCCAAGAATCATCACCTACAATGGATAGAACAAAATAAGGTTATGATCAGATGTTTTTTTTTTTTCAAGGACAGAGATAAAATAGGACTTGACGGTATGACAGGCAAAAAATTGGTTTACATTAATGACAGAAATGTTACTATAGCTATATACATTAAATACAGCACTAGCATACCAAGTCTAAACAGACACTTACCAGACTCAACCATAATATCCTCATCAGTCACCAATGTGTCCGTTTCACAAGAGCTCAGGTCTGTTTCTTGATTGGACTCCAGTTTAAGCCCCTCCTCATGCATGTGAACGGCCCGTTCAGTTAGCCCCTCCTCCTTTTGAAACCCCTCGTTTAAAGGGCTCGTGGATGGAAAGCGTCTCTCAGCCTTTACTGATCTCTTCATTTTTTTTAGTGCTGCTTTCGCTTGTTTGTGTGCCCTTGCCTCTGAGATGCTTTTCCTCGGCCCTCCTAAAGATAAGCGTCCAAGTTTCTTCACCTTCTTCCTCTCAGCTTTACTATCCAGATGGATCTGGTTCAGAGAGTCTTTCAATCTCATCTTGTCTAAGGAGCTGTCCGACTGAAGATGGCTGAACTCTGTGCTGCTGCTGCTGTCTGTCTCAGCTTTGTGGACCAAACATTGAATGTTGTTGAGGTCAGAGTGTGCTTCTGTCCAGCTATCCTTTACAGACCCTTCGGCTGAGAGCTCAGAAAGCTCGTGTGCACATGGAGATGAAGACGGAGACCATGAACTCTCCTGGAAACACAAATCACCACAATTTACCCTCATAATCCTTTCAAAATCTGCATACAATTTTGCATTGCATGGTGGAAAGTAAGCTTATATTTTACACATAAATAATTCAAAGTGTACATAAACTACAGAAAAAAAACTGTTAGGGAATTAAAAAAAAATATTCATGAGAAATTGTATTGGAATGTATCACTATATAAATTTATAAGAACATACAATCGGAGATTTACCAGTATCACGAACACAGGGTTATTTGGCAAACAAAAAAAGAAAATGATTTTCCTTGAAACTAACTAGTAACGTATCTGCCATTGCCAGGCTCAGACTACAGATTATGGTGGGATATTTGAAACCGCAATACCAAGGAAGTTTACTCACTACAATATGGTGCAAACACATGTAACATTTAGGATGCTTTTGATTAGAGCCCGACCGATATATCGTTTTGCCGATATTATCGGGCGATATGAGCCTGTCGCCGATATATCGGTATCGGCGAATATGCCGCAGATATAAATTTTTTTTTACAGAACATAACGCACATAAAATGCTTGAAATGGTGTAATTACTTTGTTTGTCCAGCAGAGCGCACTCCATTGTTTGCTACTGGCGACCTGGATGAAGCGCTTTAAAGCTTAAGTCTATGGGAAACCATTGAAACTTTGAACGGCCATATCTCTGTAATGGCGCGGCGAATCCGCACTAAATTCGGGGGATCCCTTCAGCTTGAGGAACCCTCTCGAACGCGAATTGAGTGTACGTCTAGAGGCCCGCTTTCGAATGAGACCACTCCCGCGTCGACAGCCCCCGGGGTTCGGGAGGTTAAATTCACGGTCTGGCGCCGAACGATCAAGCGATCCCGGGGGGCTACCGACGCGCGTAGGGTGGCGTTTGAGATGGTGCCCCCCCACCAAATGTCTACCAAATGTCTTGCCATAGGCTTGTTTTTAGCAAATTTCTAATTTTAGGCAGTTTCTATAGTGTGATCTTAATGACAATGTCGAGAGCGCATAATGTTACGCGATCCATGTGCGCGAGGACGAATCTCTCCACTCCCAAGCGGATTTCCTTCACTCACCCAAAACTGGATGTGTGCTTTTAACATACATTGTTCCGCAAACACATTTTCTAACACACGCGCGCATTGCATGTATTCTGACAGTGCTGCACGAACTCGCAGCAGATCTGCTTGTTAACCAGGGTTCAAAGTCCAAAGAAAATCTGCGCTGATACAGTCGTCCGTTGCTCAGTCACATTTTTATGAATGCATGTGACAATGCGATACGTACGACGTATTCGTAATGAGACTCATTTATCAACATTCATAAATGTTAGTATTGTAATTTTACTGTTGTTCTGTAAAATAAAATAAAAAGTAAGACAATAATAATGATAATCTTTATTATAACATACACACGATGTTCAAATTAGGATCTGTAATATTTTCTAATGTTTTAAAAGAAGTCTTTTCTCAGCAAGGTTGCTTTTAATTGTACAGTAAAAAAAAAAAACATGCCTGATTCAAGATGGCCAAAAATTATTATTTTACACACTTTTTAAAAGTGTGTTAAGTTAAATTGTGCTTTGTTGGTATAGATCAGGAGTAGGCAAGTTCGGTCCTAGAGAGCCGCAGTCCTGCAGAGTTCAGTTCCAACCCTAATCAAACACACCTGAACAAGCTAATCAATGTTTTCAGGATTACTAAGGCTATAGGCAGGTAGACTTGTGCCGGTATTCGGTAATGCGATATCACGGTAATGAATATGCAATATCGTGGGCACTAAATACCGTGAATAATTATATATTACAAATTATTCAGAATTTTTAATGCATTTTAAGAATACTTTTCCCATTAACTGGTCAAAATGCACAACACCGCTGTATGCTGCGTGAAAGACGCGTGCGCACTCTGATGTAAACAAGCGCGGACGAGAAGCACATGGCGGAACATGTGAGAGGCGCTCTGGATGAAAGCGCACTTCCACTATCTGACAGCAGATGGCGCTAAACTGCATAACAATAATAATAATAATAATAATAATTCATTTAAATGCAGCCGTTACCCCGGAAACCCTGTAAAAAAAGCAGCTGTACTACTTTCTGTTCCTGATCGTGTTTAAATGATTTAAACAGACATTCAGATTTGTGTATTTGCTATGATGTTCATCACAGCACCAAATATTTAAGACTTAATAGGCTATTTATTTTCAAACTTTTTTTACATTTTAATCTGGACTACAACATGCTCTAGATATTGTTTGAAAGTGTTTTGATTCTTTATTGTTCGGTCACACTTTACATTAGGGCTTCATTAGTTAACATTAGTTAATTCATTAGTTAAACTGCCAATGAAAAATTCTTCTGAACATTCATTAATCTTAGGTATTCCAATATTTAATAACAGGTTGTTAAAATCGAAAGTTGCAACCGTGTTATTTAATGAGTCAACATGAACTAAGACTTGTATTTTCTAAACAAAGATGAATAACTTCTGCAGCAAATGTAGCTATTGCTCATTGTGAATGTTAATGCATTAACTAAGGTTAACTAATGAGATCTTATTGTAAAGTGATACCTATTGGTCTTTATAGTTAATTTGCACTTTAATCTGTGTACAACTTAACTTTATAAATTTTTCTGTATTGCTTTATTCTTTATACATTTTTCTGTATTGCTTTATTGCATTTAAATGTTCAGTTATTTTTGTTATAAGAAAAAAATTATTAAACCTGTTAAACTGTATTATGACAGCACTTTTTTGTAAAACTAAATTTCAATACCGTGATAAAAGCATTAGCAATTAATCGCAACATGAAAATTTGATATCCCTATAGGCAGGGTTGGAGCTGAACTCTGCAGGACTGCGGCTCTCTAGGACCGAACTTGCCTACCCCTGGTATAGTGTCTGCTAGAATGTTAAAAATGTTCAGCGTTAAATATTTTTAAATTGTTTTGTAATTGATTTTTTTTTTTTTTGAAAAGCAAGACAAAACAGTAAAAACCACATTTTGGCTTTTTAATGTATGCAATGGTGAAATATTTTTTTGGCTAAATACATGGGGGAAAAAACAAAAAAAACATGCCCAGCGTTTAGTGTTGTTTGGTTTTGGTTTCGGCCAAGAATTTTCATTTCGGTGCATCCCTATTTTTTATTGTATTTATTTACAGAGGTATATTATGTCACACTTCACATTTCTCTAGTAAGTTTCGTCTGTGTGTGAAGACAGTAGTGCAAATCCGTGAATGAATGTTCCTAAGTGAAAAACTTCAACAGAATAAAGTTGAATGGAATTGAATTAAAGTTGAATAAACTTCAACTTTATTGTTCAGTGAAGTGATGTCACTCATTTTGGATAATAAAGTTTATTGTTAAATGCCCTGCCTCCATTACATATCTGTTACGTCATTATAAGTGTTTGATCACCACATTTGAGTGATCATTGCAAAAAATGTGTTATATATATATATATATTCTTTTTATGTATATACTGTATTCTATATATAGTACCAGTCAAATGTTTGGACACACGAATGGGAAAGTGTCCAAACTTTTGACTGGTATTGTACTATAATATACACAAAGAATATCGGCCGATATATCGATATCGGCTTTTTTTACTCCCTAATATCGGTAGCGGTCCCAAAAAAACCATATCGGTTGGGCTCTACTTTTGATATTAAGTTTTGCTGGTTAGCTTTGTCCTTGACAGGGTACAAGATGACCTACAATCTAAAACATGAAATTTCTGAAATTGTTTTGTTCAAAAGAAATAACGGTAAATTAAATACTAGGAAATTAATATAAAATAGGAAATATACAAAGACAGTTTACTACCGAAAACTACAGTTCAGTTCAATTAACAACAAAAACACTAAAATGGTCCAAGAACTGGTAACTTAAACGGGGTTCGTACAAATACTGCAAAATAAAATTCCAGGACTTTCAAGGCCTTGCACTACTTTTTTGGTTTTCAAGGACTAAAATCAGATCTCACTTATCAATGTTGTTATTATGTTTCAAATGCTAATAAATAAACTAATAAAACAAAATGGTACAAATAAAGTGCAGCACATGCAAAGAATGCAATGGCTGTGGCAAATTTAACATTTGAAAGGATACTATGGCAAAGTTATTGCTTTCCTTATTCAAACTGATTTTTTTCATGAATACATGATTGACCTGAAGAATGAAAGCTATATCATGCACTTGGAAAATTATGAGCTTTATCACGCTCATAGACACTAGGGGTGTGACAATACACTTAGCTCACAAGGTGAGACAAAAATGCAGATACTTGGTTCACTAGACCGAGAGAATGTTTTAATACCTTAAGAAATTTTCAAATGACAAAATATTTCTTTTAATCACAAAAAGTAAAACAATGCAGTTGTATTTTGAAATGTTTCAACTAATCTAGTGCTTAACTAATGATTATTTTGCTAATTAAGTAATCTACTGATAATTTTGACAAGTGAGTAATCTGATATTTTTTAGTAATACAAATAGAACTAAGTGGAAAACAGGCTTTAATATGACTAATATATATAAGTAACGACGAGGCAATAATAATTGGCCTCAAATAAAGTATCAAAACCAAGTACATGGTTTTATCGAACAACACTTAAATACATAATGTAACGTCTATATTTATAACAAATACCTGCAGAGGGCGCCAAAAGGTTTCATGTGATTCAACCTTTAAATCCATTTAATTTTAATTAGGGATGCACCGATACCCCTTTTTCCAGTACTCGCCCGATACGATACTTTTATTTTTGGTACTTGCCGATACAGAGTGCCGATACTGATATTTTTATTGCATTTGTACATTTTTTAAATATTGGGTACAGAAACCAAAAGAGTATGTATAATGTTAGTTGGTTAACTTCATTTATCAAATAGATACATTCACCTTCAACATTTCTCACATTTTAACGAGTACGAGTACAGGAGACCAGTATCGGGCCCGATACCGATACCAGTATCGGTGCATCCCTAATTTTAATATTTGGCCATATGCAAAGTCAGAAACTTTTATTTCAAAACTTTTATTTTGAAATCGTGATGTACAATAAATCGCATATTTAGAAATATGTTGATGTATTCTCCTGTGTTGGCATAGGTTTAAATGATTTAAGTTATAAAATCAAGTGAGTTTTCCCAGATGAATGTTAAGCAACCCAAACTCACAGCATATGCAGAGGAAGCCCCTTTCACACATACAGTCTTTACTGGTAAATTACCATTAAGAGATCATGTGTGAACAGGACCTTTTCAAAAATCCCGGTAAATTTGTTTTGGCAATCATATTGTTCTTATGGAGATGACGTGATTACTCTGAGCTGTTTACAAAGCTCCGCTGCTTTTTTAAAATGGCTTTTCTATGTAAATATAGATTACGCTAGATGGAAATCTTTGACCATGTGTCGCGCTCGAGACCCAGGCTTCTTTTCCATTCATCAGCTGCGACTGCGATTGGATACTAATGCGCGTCTCGTGTTTATAAAAGCAAAAACTTCTGATTGGCTAGTAATGTTAGTTTGGTTGAGAGTGAAAGCTGTGTTACTCTCATACATTGGTAGGCGAACTCATGAACTCGAACGTGATATCAACAAATGTTTTTAAATGTAGGACAACTATCTTTTTTTTTCTCCTCGCAGCCAAACGCCGCACGCCGGAGAGAACTTTAAGCCCTGCATTAATTTTCACATAAACTTTCACTGTCAGATGAAGAAAACTATAAGTTTAATACATTAGTCCCAAAAGTGTGTGAGATATGGGAAAGCGGCTAAATATATTTTACACAAGTATTTTTGAGACTAATTTAATGCACGAAAAAAAGTGGTAAATCCTCAGTTGATGTCTGAATTAAAAAGTTTAACTTTTGTAACTTCTGTTATCTCTTAAAAACGATTTTAAAAATGTATTAAATTGTGTGTAATTTGACATTTCCAAAGTTTGGTTTCCATACAAAAAGTAAAGCATTTTTAAAAATAAATGTTTATGTATCTCTTCTGGGTCAAAACAGACCAGAATGCATTATTAGGGTTTAGTATTTTTCCCCAAAAAAAACACACACACTCAGCGGTGCGTGTCATGAAGATGGTCAAAGTTAACACTTAACTGCTGTGCAAAAAGACTTATATTTTATGACATTCAACTCACTTCTTTTTGAGGTGGAATGTACCCAGCATAGGCCAGGACAAAGCTGCAAAACTTATTGAAATCCTCCACGGTCCTCTTCCTACGCTCTGGAGGCTGGAACAAAGAAAATGGACATTAATAGTGACCAATCATTAATAGTCCATTTAGATTGATACCTAAATACCCGTCTGTCTCCAATCTGAAACCATGTTCAATACCAAAATATTTTTGCCAATTACTGTCAGTGATTACAGGCAGACACTGATATTATCCACATCCCATCCCCCCATGTTCGGCCACATGTGGCCTAAGCTATAAATAAGTAACGAGCCTGTGTCACCATTCAAAACCATTACAGAATACAACTGCGACAGCACTTACCAAAGCCTCCGTTTTACATTTCCGAACGGTGTCTGTAAAAGAAACAGAAGAAATCGGTATTACTGGCAGAACCTGTTAATGTTAAACGCTGAAACCACAATCTTAAATGAACTGTCAAGTTAGCTTTAGCCTAGACTAATTGGATACCGAGTAACTTAAAAGTCAGTTCCTTACGTGATTATTGGAATGCTACAGTTGTAAACGTAAGAAATTTCGAAACATTAAACATTGTTGCAAGTGTTTTGAGGACTCATTTGCTCGAGTAAACACATTAACATCCGAAGAGAAGCTGCTTATGCTAAAAGCTAAAGAGCAGACGCAACCGTGTCAAGTCAGCAAAACATGGAAGCGAATTGGCATCGGAACTATTCAAGTATGCTTAGAAAATGATGTTATGTATCTGGAGATAGTAGAGAGGCCATGTTAAGTGTACTTAACCTAAGAGGATAGCTCACTTCTAGCACGAGTAGTTAATCCAATTCAGGAGCGCTTTGTTAAATTGGTGTTACGCGAAACTCGTTTAAAACCTCGAGTACTGGTGTGACACTAAAATAAAATGAAAAGAGAAGTATGTAACGTTATACCATTTTTAAAAAGCACATATTTACCTTGGTGATGATCCATAATACCCAACATGGTGGAGTAGTACCATAAAGTTGGGTTCTTCTTGATGCTGGCTGTTTGATTTCCTGCTAATGATCTTGTGGAGTCAATTTGAGGAAAAGCGAAATGTCTTCCAGTTGAAGTCCGGTTGCTTTTGAATTTAACAGATAACTAATAAGCTACCGCACAACCCAAAGGATGTCTGCCATATGCTCAGAGTGGTCTTGTGTTCAAAACTTGTAACACTAAACAAATGATCAGATTTGTCGACGATTAGATCATGGTTCAGCTCAAATTAAGCTGAACCGTGTATTATTTCGCCCAGACCTCAATTATCGAGGATGATGATGGTGCTATCTTCGATCCTCGTTGATCACCAGCGAATGGTGGTTTTAGATCTACAAAACTGCTGACACCTTGACTGTATCCACAAACGCGAAGCAAAGACGAAAAAGTACTACGTTCGCTATCAATTTTCGAATATCGAAAAATCAAAATCGAGCTTTTTGCAACTGCATTCAACAAAGTCTTGAACGTCTGGGTTACGCGCGGTCTCAACAGGAATCACCCCGTGACGCAACCACGCAAAGAGCGCCAGATTCCTTGCGTGATGCTTATTGATGTGAACGTAATGAATATGTATGACAGATCGTCAAAATTAATCCAAAATCTGACAAAATAGACAACGCATTTTTTTATTCGTACGCAATTCTATACAATGGTGGAACACACAGTGCCCAGGCTTTGTAAATGTCAACGGTTATAATGCGTGGCTGCTTGCAGTAACGTCCTTGTGTCCATAAAATGAACACAGGAAATGGAGAAACTGTGGTTCGATGGGCGCCATGTTGGATCAGATGCGCTATACATATCCATGCAAAAACTCCTCTAGCGGAGCCATAATGGCGCACTGTCTTTTGCACTGTGAAACTCGGACTTCCTTAATCCTGGCAGGTCAGCTGACCTATGTCGTGACAGTTTTTTTCCCTCGCTCCACTGCTTGATAGGATATTCCAAGGATTGTCGTTAATTTCATGCAAATACAGTAAGACTCATCGTTTCCTTTTTTTTATACAATTGTATTTTTGTTTATTGCTATCAAACCGGGTAAGTTAGTTTGATCCTATTTTCTACGCAGGTGAAATCTGCTCAGTTGCTGATCAGGCTTTGCTAGTAGCCATCTGTCACCTGACATGTTCCTTACGACAGCCTGCTAACGTAGATCTCGTAATTCAGTAGTTTTGGTCGTGTGAAGGCGTTTATTCATATATTTATTTATTTTAGCTGTGGTGGGTTTCGTACAGCAATCAAATTCCTAACATTTTCATTTGATTTACAGCAGGAATATAGTTTGAATCTGAATGAATACCGGTTGGCCATAGTGGTCCTATTAGTATTATGGTGTTGTCATCGAGAAAGTCTTTAAATTTGTCATCGGTAATTGAAATATTTACCATAACAATGAGATTGAAACTCACATTTGCTTTCGAGTATATTGATTAGAACTCGAACAAAATATTAGACCCTGTGGTTCTATTGAAATTATGAAAATGGAAACGTCTTGTAATGGTGATTTAAGGTTTGGCTTGTGTCTTGAACCACTGAAAGATATTGGTGCAGTTTTAATGAATGAACTGTTTTACACTTTCTCCTTTAGGATTGCTAACACAGAGAATGGATTTTTCCAAGCTGCCTAAGATCCGAGATGAGGACTGTGAGGGTCAGTTCGGATATGTGCATGGAGTTTCAGGCCCAGGTAAAAATAAAAACATGTTCTGAAGTCACTTTGTTACAAAATTGAACATACAGCGCAACATTTATCCCATAAGCAGTTTATTTTGACTGACTGATGTCGGTCATGAGATGGACAGGTTGCATCTGTGTGTCTGTTCATTGCAGTGGTGACGGCCTCTAGCATGGCAGGTGCGGCCATGTATGAACTGGTGCGTGTGGGCCACAGTGAGCTGGTGGGAGAAATTATCCGATTGGAGGGAGATATGGCAACCATCCAGGTATATGAGGAGACCTGTATCCTTTACCATTCATGAGTGATTTACGTACTCTTCCATGCTTGAAAAGAGTTTAAACTTTATTTTATCATGGTCCATCATGGTGCTGGCAAAGTATATTTTTGTATGTTGTATTTGTCTATATGTTTTCCTGAGCTATCTACAGCTGGAGTTTCTGTTGGAGACCCTGTGCTCCGCACTGGAAAGCCCCTCTCTGTGGAACTGGGGCCCGGAATCATGGGCTCTATCTTTGATGGTATTCAGCGTCCCCTCAAAGACATCAATGACCTCACAAAGAGCATTTACATCCCCAGAGGGGTTAACATAGGAGCTCTCAACAGGGACATCAAGTGGGAATTCTCTCCTTTTCAGAACCTGAGGGTAAGGATAATGTGTGTGTCTTTCTCAGTATATATATATAGTAGGGCTGTCATGCACCATTTTTTTTATTTGGCACTAGTAACAGTTCTGACACTTCTTCTTAGGATTGTAAGTCATGATAGTCTAGTGGTGTAATATAATAGCATGCATGGGGCCGGGTTCAAATTCTGATTTAATATACATTTTTATAATGAACCAAGCTAAATTGCAAATGAACTCAACTGCCAGTAATCGCCCTCCATTGTCATGTATGGAAAACAGTGGAATTGACTGTTTGATAACATTTGTATTTCATGGGAAAAACACAACCCCAAATAAAAATATCTATTATAATTTATAATAAAATGTTACTTTCACTGTAATAATTACTGAAATGTTTTCAGACCCAGTTATATATGTTTGAATTATGAACCAAAGCAAAAACATTCATTAATGCCTTTACTGACGCTATTCCACAATATTAAAAATATTATAAGTTTTCTGTACCTTTTAGAAACAAATTAATTTTAACCATCAGCACTGGACACCGCAAAGTTAAACTGCACTTTATGTCTGCGTTTGGAAGCTGATTTTGTAAAACAGAGGCTGTTTTCTGTAGTCCTTAAAGGGATAGTTCACCCAAAAATGAAAATTTGATGTTTATCTGCTTACCCCCAGGGCATCCAAGATGTAGGTGACATTGTTTCTTCAGTAGAACACAAACGAAGATTTTTAACTCAAACCGTTGCAGTCTGTCAGTCTTATAATGGAAGTGAATGGGAATCACGGCTTTGAGAGTAAAAAAAAACATACACAAACAAAACCAAATTAAACCCTGCGGCTCGTGACGATACATTGATGTGTAAAGACACGAAACGATCTGTCTGTGCAAGAAACTGAACAGTATTTATATCGTTTTTTTACCTCTGATGCACTACAATGTCTGAACTATCCTGAGTGGGTCCTCGACAGCCGGTGCGTGAGGCGTCTTCTTCTTCTTGCTTTACAGCGGATCGCAGACTTATAAGTGCATTACCGCCACCTATCTCTCAAATGGACCATTGACACTCTATCTACAATCTCAATTACTTTACACATCAATGTATTGTCACGAGCCGCAGGGTTTAATTTGGTTTTGTTTGTGTATGTTTTTTTGACTCTCAAAGCCGTAATTCCCATTCACTTCCATTATAAGACTGACAGACTGTAACGGTTTGAGTTAAAAATCTTCGTTTGTGTTCTACTGAAGAAACAAAGTCACCTACATCTTGGATGCCCTGGGGGTAAGCAGATAAACATCAAATTTTCATTTTTGGGTGAACTATCCCTTTAATACACCACACCTGCAACACATATTCCCTAGCACTCGTCATTTTCACAAAAGGTTGACATTTAAATGGATATATAATACATATTACAATGGAAATATAATACAAAATATTATTTGTCATTAAAATGGCATCTTTCACCAAAAGGTAACAACTTTGGGGAACTATTAATTTTGTACCTACAATAATTTTGGAACTTAATTATCATATGTAAAGAATGTGTATTTTAGTCTTTTTGGAAATTGCATTAAAAATCCATTTGGGTCATAAATCTTAGCAGCCACATGCCCTTGAATGTGTATGACGTTTGTATTGAAATTATGCACTGGATGTTTGTTTACTTTAATTGGACTCTTTCATTATTTTTTTCAGGTTGGAAGTCACATTACAGGAGGTGATATCTATGGATTTGTGTACGAGAACTCTCTCATCAAACACAAGATCATGCTGCCCCCTCGCAGCAGGGGAACAGTAACCTACCTCGCTCCGCCAGGAAATTATGATGTCTCTGTGAGTCAAGCTCACGATCATCCTCGCGTGTCCTGAAATACTACCACACTTTTATAGACAAGCATGCAAGAGTAGTTCACATCAATTTCAAATGTATTTGTATAGCACCTAATAAAATAAAGAGTTGGATGGAAAAACTCCCTCAGATGTTTAGGTAAGATGAGGAAGAAACCTAATATTACTAAATACTGGAAATTCCCTTTTCATTGTGTGTGTCAGGATGTGGTACTGGAACTGGAGTTTGAAGGAGTCAAGGAGAAGTTCACCATGGTGCAGGTGTGGCCTGTGCGACAGGTGAGGCCTGTTACTGAAAAACTACCTGCAAATCACCCCCTGCTGACTGGACAACGAGTACTGGACGCCCTCTTTCCGTGAGTCTCAAGCACACACACACATTATTGTTCCACATCTTAATAAAGTTTGTTGTGTGCTTAACTCTTTTTAAAAATATTTTTGGTTTTCTCAGTTAATTACGCAGACTTGTTGGCCCACTGGTTAATTATCCCGTTAACAATTTTTTCCCCCGATTGATATTTCCGTAATCTTGCATTGGTAACAAGCCCCCACAAGCTTTCATGCTTGGGGTTGCCATATGTTAAGATTTTAAATCCCCCAATCAGAGCTTTTCTCTTAAATGGATACATTTTCTGTCTTCCCAACCTGGCAACCATGTGTACATGCTCTTTCTGGACTGCAGAAAAAGCACTGATAATCTGAAAACACAGAAAAAAATGTATGTTGGAGTTTAGCGATTGACACAGTGACATTCTGTTCCAATGAAAGTGTAATATAGCCGATTTTTTTTTCTTGAAATGAGCCATTGTTCCATGTAAAGGAAGGCGGAGCCTCAGAGCACATCTGCCTATTACGTAATCACCATGGACCAGTGGTAATACGAAGGTGTTTTGCATCCGGTGCAAACTTTTCCGGAGAGTTCGCTTTGGCAAGCCATTTCAAACTCCCAAAACGAACGTCGTTTTGCCCTGATTTTGTTCGAAATGACGTCACATCAGTTCGTTCTTCGATTTCATTTGAAGTATATCGGAGCCTTTAATGAGTCCGCTAGCTCTATTTGCTGCTGCTAAATCTGCAAACAAACCTTCTCATTGATGAACTATAATAAATATACAAGTATAATGAATCATGAATGAGAAAAGGTAGAAGAGATCAGTTAAAACATGCATATTAGTTGACGTTCTCTTGATGTGAAAGTGCAATAATTCTGATGAAATGTAAAAAGTAATTTCTCAAAATATTGGTTAATAATTGTGATTATAAATTTTTAACTAAGAAATGATGATGATCAGTTTAAAGATTATTTTATAGTCCTAATTCTTGCCGTTTTGCAGTTGTGTCCAAGGAGGGACCACAGCCATTCCAGGAGCCTTCGGCTGTGGTAAGACCGTGATCTCTCAGTCTCTCTCCAAATACTCCAACAGTGATGTCATCATTTATGTGGGTTGTGGAGAGCGTGGAAATGAGATGTCTGAAGTATTAAGAGACTTCCCTGAGGTTGGTCTGGCACTGGGTTTAATGATGCTATATCTGGTCACTTTGATTAATACAATGTTTATGAATGTGATATGAAATTCAAAACTGGGGAAGTTCAAGTGACCCTGGCGAGTGGTTTAGTTGAACCTGGTTTAGATGATTGATAGTAATTTTGTTCAATAGCTAACTATGGAGGTGGGCGGCAAGGTGGAGAGCATTATGAAGAGAACAGCACTGGTGGCCAACACCTCAAACATGCCTGTGGCTGCCAGAGAAGCCTCCATCTACACTGGTAAACTCAAGAGCCATCTGTATAAAGTGTGCTGTAATGCAACAATATCTGTAAGAGAAAATCTATATAGTATGTACGTGGATGCATTTATCTTCATAACATGCCTTGTGTGTTAACAGGTATCACATTGTCGGAGTACTTCAGAGACATGGGCTATAACGTCAGTATGATGGCTGACTCCACCTCGCGTTGGGCTGAGGCTCTCAGGGAGATCTCCGGACGATTGGCTGAGATGCCTGCTGGTATGTACAGCTCTTTTGAACTTTGTTTAACAAAGAATCATGGTTTCCTCAAAAATGTTGAGCAACACAACTGTTTTCAACATTGATAATAATAGGAAATGTTTCTTGAGCAGCAAATAAGCATATTAGAATAACTTCTGAAGGATCATGTGACACTGAAGACTGGAGTAATGACTGGTGAAAATTCAGCTTTGCATCACAGGAAAAAATTACATTTTAAAATATATTAAAATAGTTCTTCTAAATCAAATAAATGCAGCCTTGATGAGCATAAGAAACATAAAAAAACTTACCAACCCTAAACATTTGTGATTGCATGGTTGCTAAATAACAAAAGACTACTATTTAATAAAAAGAAATTGCTGTCTGCATATACTGCATACTTTAAAGTTATGCTTGCTATTGGCACCAAAATGTGTGTAATACATATCTCAAACTGGAGATATTCCTCCAAATTGAGATATTGTTGCTAGGGATGTAACGATTAACTGCGAGCCGATTGAAAATCGATTCAAACATGTGACGATTCAAATCGGTTGAGATTCTAAAGAAATCGCGATTCATTTAGGTGTAGGAGTTTATATGAATGTATGTCTGAGGGGAACTTATTGTCTTCAGAAAAGTTTAGATGGTATTTTTTCTTTTCATCTTGCCTCTGTATAATGCATATTAAAGTTAATAAATTCAGCGGTTTACAGTGGAAACCAAGAAAACGCTTTAAGCGCCACCTGCTGGAGAGAGTGAATCTGCGTCTCATTCAGCTCGTCCGCTGTTTCTGTTTCATGCAGATATTTTTATTTATAGTTTCACAAAACTGAAGTCAAACCATTCTGTTTTTACTTCAAATTTCGAAATTATACAATCTAATTTAGTTTAAAAACTGCTCATGTTGCATGTATGCAGCATCTTTGTTTGGATCATGATTAAAATGCAGTGGTTGCCTCTAATTTTAAATGGAAAGAGCACAGACGAAGCCTTAGTTTGTTTATATGAAGAGATTTATTTTATTTGTGTTACTTATTTATTTGATTTGGGGCTTGTTTTAAAATTGCAATGTAGTTTTGTTATTTACATTTACATTATATTTAAATTTTCGAATCGAATCGTGAAATCAAAATTGTGAATCGAATCGTGAGTTTAGTGAATCGTTACATCCCTAATTGTTGCTATTTTGTTGTCATGTACACTGCATTTGTGGTAGCAGTGCAATTTTAATAACCAATCAGCAAAATGACAGCATCAAAATAACATATTAAATGATTAATAATTCACAGTCGCAACTGCAGTGCTTGTCACCACATTCACAACATGGTGTTTCGAGTAAATTATGCAGCCTTGTCCAAACCAAACTTTCTTATATTGGATAATCAAACTTCCCTGATTTCTGTCCACAGACAGTGGGTATCCCGCATACCTTGGAGCCCGTCTGGCATCGTTCTATGAGAGAGCAGGTCGAGTGAAGTGCCTGGGTAACCCAGAGAGAGAGGGCAGCGTCAGCATTGTGGGAGCGTAAGTACACTCAAATAACATTAAAGGTGACATATCGTGAAAATCTGATTTTTCCAGGTTTTAAGTGCTATAATCAGGTCCCCGGTGCATCTACCAACCAAGGAAATGTGAAAAAGATTAATCCAGTAACTTTGTTTTGGTAAGCCTTTTTCTGCAAGCATCTGAAAAAATGAGCGTCTGATTTCGCTCCCTTGGTGACGTGGCAAAGGGATCTCATAATAATATTACCGCCCCTTAATCTGTAAGTTTATACCCACGGCGCCGTTATTGTGTTTTCGCAAGTGACAACGGTGTACTAGTTCTAATGCCATGGCGAAAGTTTGAGCAAAACATGCTAACTGTTCTGTCATTGGCTGCACAGATGAGCACAGAACACTATTTAGAGCCCAGCCTCAGAGACAAGAGAGCAGTGGATTTATTGATTTATTTAATGTATATTGCTGCTGCCACACAGATCTAAAATAAACAAGCGATTTATTTCCCAGCTGTTTACCTTCACAGACATAACCGACTGTTTTTGTAACTCATGTGTTTTTAAAGTAAACTTGTGTGTGAATGAGAACATTAGTTTAGTACTCATGCTGTGACAGCCGCTTTCTGTCCGTGTGCTTCGGATGTGTGCTCTCATTATTCTCAGTTAAACTCATATGGTTTAAAACACATGATTTTAGCGTGATAAACATGATATTCAGAACCAAAACAGATGTTTTTTAGCAGGTCCAAGCTGTAATGGCCCAGCTCTATTCTGGAAAAGGGGGCGGGGAGCAGCAGCTCATTTGCATTTAAAGAGACAGGCCCGAAAAACAGCGTGTTTCTGCTTCCACTCAAAATAGGCATTTTCAAAAT
>NW_015505331.1:829445-851945 GCF_001515645.1 Sinocyclocheilus grahami
ATAATATTACCGCCCCTTAATCTGTAAGTTTATACCCACGGCGCCGTTATTGTGTTTTCGCAAGTGACAACGGTGTACTAGTTCTAATGCCATGGCGAAAGTTTGAGCAAAACATGCTAACTGTTCTGTCATTGGCTGCACAGATGAGCACAGAACACTATTTAGAGCCCAGCCTCAGAGACAAGAGAGCAGTGGATTTATTGATTTATTTAATGTATATTGCTGCTGCCACACAGATCTAAAATAAACAAGCGATTTATTTCCCAGCTGTTTACCTTCACAGACATAACCGACTGTTTTTGTAACTCATGTGTTTTTAAAGTAAACTTGTGTGTGAATGAGAACATTAGTTTAGTACTCATGCTGTGACAGCCGCTTTCTGTCCGTGTGCTTCGGATGTGTGCTCTCATTATTCTCAGTTAAACTCATATGGTTTAAAACACATGATTTTAGCGTGATAAACATGATATTCAGAACCAAAACAGATGTTTTTTAGCAGGTCCAAGCTGTAATGGCCCAGCTCTATTCTGGAAAAGGGGGCGGGGAGCAGCAGCTCATTTGCATTTAAAGAGACAGGCCCGAAAAACAGCGTGTTTCTGCTTCCACTCAAAATAGGCATTTTCAAAATGATATAATAAATTATCTATGGAGTATTTTGAGCTGAAATTTTACAGACACATTCTGGGGATACCAGAGACTTATATTACATATTGTAAAAAGGGGCATAATATGTCTCCTTTAAGTGAGCTATTATAGTAAATATGTAAATTGATGACAAGTTTGTACAGACTTTGATTTATTATTTTGAGAAGGTTATGTAGGTTTGTAAAAAAAATATTACCTGTGTTTTTGTGGTGGTTTATAACCGCAGATGTTTCTGTTCTTTCCTCTCATTTTGGGATTCTTTTGGAAATGGCCATTTCTCTACAGTGTGTCTCCCCCTGGTGGTGACTTCTCAGATCCCGTGACTTCTGCCACTCTTGGTATTGTGCAGGTGGGTGGATCCTATGAAAACACATGACATTAACATGATGTGATGTTGTTGTTTTTGTTTTTATGGTAATCATGTAACTGAAGCAGTAATAGAATCTTCCATTATTTATTCCCCCTCTCATTTGAGCTGTTTCTCTCAGGTATTTTGGGGTCTAGATAAGAAGCTTGCCCAGAGGAAACACTTCCCTTCTGTTAACTGGCTTATCAGTTACAGTAAATATACACGAGCACTGGATGAGTACTATGACAAACACTTCCAAGAGTTTGTGCCTCTGCGTACCAAAGCCAAAGAGATTCTGCAGGAGGAGGAGGACCTGGCTGAGATTGTGCAACTTGTTGGAAAGGTGTGTTTGTGTATGTTGTTTATCAAAAGGTGTTGTTAAAACATTAAGAGTTTTTGCATTTTATGTTTTTTGTGTAATGACATTTCTAATTAAATGTATGCAATGTATATAGTTTATTAAATATATTTGTATTAATAGTTTATATAATGTATTTGTATTGATTCTGAATGCATTTATTTTGTTTCTTCCCCATAGGCATCTCTGGCTGAGACGGATAAAATCACTCTGGAGGTGGCCAAACTCATTAAAGATGACTTCCTGCAGCAGAACGGTTACACTCCCTATGACAGGTTACCTATTCATCTGTACAATATGAAGAATGTGACATTCCCACAGACCCCTTTTTTAGCTGTCATCTTGTTCTAGTTGCCTGTTTGTCAGTCTGCTAATTATTTCTCATATTATCTCCCTGTCTCTTTTTCTCTTCCAGGTTCTGTCCCTTCTATAAGACAGTGGGGATCCTGTCTAATATGATAGCTTTTTATGACCTGGCCCGGCATGCTGTCGAAACCACAGCGCAGAGCGATAACAAGATCACCTGGGCCCAGATCCGTGAACACATGGGAGAAATTCTTTATCGGATCAGCTCCATGAAGTTTAAGGTACCGTTTGCTCAAATACTGATGTTGGGATTTTTGTAGATGTAAAGGTCATAGACCACAGGTAAAACATAAATATTAAATTATAACTTTTATCTTAAAAAAACGTAAAAATTAGAAATGTTATTTTGGCAACTAACTGAAATAAGTTTAAGCTGAATTTAAAAAAAAAATTTTTTTCAAGCTAAATAGAAATATAACCCCCCCCCCCCCCCCCCCAAAATACCAAAAGCACATAACAAAATTACTAAAACCTAAACTAAAATTAACGTGAAAACCAAAAATATGAAAATAAAACCTAATTCAATTATTGATAAATACTATATAATAGTGTATACACCATTATATCAGTGGCGGGCCGTGCATTTTACACCTAGGCTTTCAGTGGCGTCCTACATGAATTAATCCATCTCTTCATACCATCATAATGATGCCATGTCTGTGTACTGAAAGCTTCTGTCACTAAAACAAATTCCTTGTATGTGCAAACATACTTGGCAATAAAGCTCTTTCTGATTCTGATAGTATTATTTAATGAGGATGTAGGGTTGAGACTATTGTGTCCCATCTTGTTTTCACCATACAATTATTTGTAAAATGTTTAAAAGTGTTTGAATATGTGACACTGCCTGTGAAAACCCAGCTAAAGTAATTTTTTTGTGATTTACTGTTTTCTACATAAAATCATCCTTCATAAAGGTGTAGAACATTCTGTGAAAATATAACCTTTATATATTTAATACTGACTGAGTAAAGCCATGTCAAAGATTGAAATCATAGTGAAATTAATGGTTGAAATCAAACTTTGATGCTTGTTATCTCATAATTAGATTTTGAGACTTTAGCCTGGATTTCACAGACAGGGTCACATATACAGAAGCATAAAATATGGTATTAAAAATTAAATGGGAGTATTAAAAAAGAAGTATTAAAATGTCCTTAAAAATCTAATATTGTAATTCATTTGAATAGTGACTGAAAATGTGTTAATAGTGTACTTAATTTATTATAATTATTTATACATATTCATTATAATTTGTTAAATAATTCAATTATTTACATTAATTTCATGCCTAACATTGAGCAGTTTTCCATAATTGCATGTGTCTGTGTGTTTTGCAGGATCCAGTGAAAGAGGGTGAAGCAAAGATCAAAGCTGACTACGCTCAACTGCTGGAAGACATGCAGAATTCTTTCCGCACTCTTGAGGACTGAAAGCAACCTTTGACCTCACACGTGTCCCACCTCTGTCCTCCCCTGTGCTGTGCAGTGCATTTCCCAGTGCTCCCTTGTGCGTGTGTACCTCTCGTCTGAATATACACTCAATCTGTTCAGCTGATCTGAACGAGACGAATGAAAGTCAGAGCTAGTAGCCATCGCTAATCTCAACACGGTCGTTATAAACGCAAAAAGAGTGTGTGTTCTCACTCTATAACTACAACTGTTACTTGGTGTTTGAACTATAAGATTGTATTTTAGCATCTTAGGCAAATGCCTCCGTGATCTCTCTGTGCTGAGACACGACACTTGAAGCACAAACACCGCAAATATTCATCTTCTATTTTTCTCACCACCTGCTTTCCCATGAGTCCTCGCTGCATATGTTAGGAGTGCAGGGGAGCACAGTGTTTACTCCCATCGCAGTTTATTTTCTCTGTGACCAATAGAAATGAGTTCTACAATAATGGGAACAATGGAAGTCAGAAAGGGATCATTGAGGCTTCCCTTATTTATTTGAATCTTGTTTTGTCTCATTAATGTGATTTCTGCTCTGTGTGTGTGTTTGTGAGTGTGCATGGGTGTGTGGTTAGAGTATTGTGGCTTCTGTAGTGGTACATTACTGCATTTATTGTGTGTGGTGCTGTGTTCAGTTCCAAAGAATTAAACTATTGGAAACTGTTTGAATGACTCTGTTTTATGATAACAAAATTAGATTTCATTCTGTGTAGTTCTTCTCTCACTTTTCTCCTCTAACTTTCAAAAGTTTGGGGTCGGTAAGTTTTTAAAAAATGTTATTTAAATTTTTTCCTCCCCAAATCTGCATTTATTTGATTAAAAGTTTAGTAAAAATAGTATTATTGTGAAATATTACTTGTATAAAATATATATTTTTTTTTTTAGTTTTTAAAAAAATATATTTTAAAATGCAATTTATTCCTGTGATGGAAAAGCTGAATTTTCAGCAGCCATTACTCCAGTCTTCAGTGTCACATGATCCTTCAGAAAGCACTCTGATTTGATGATCTAAAATGCTGATTTGGTGGAGTAACATTTTTTTTTCTTTCTTTCTTTTTAAAATAATGTTGAAAACATCTGTGCGGCTTAATAATTTTTTTGTGTCAATTCATTAAAAAAAAACTTTAGACGAACAGAATGTTAAAGGGGTAGTTCACCCCTAAAAATTCTGTCATCATTTACTCACCCTCATGTCGTTCCAAACCTGTATGAGTTGCTTTCTTATGTTGAACACAAAAGAAGATATTTTGAAGATTGCTGGTAATCAAACAGTTGGTGGTTGCCATTGATTTCCATAGTAGGAAAAAAAATACTATCCAGTCTTCAGTGTCACATGATCCTTCAGAAAGCACTCTGATTTGATGATCTAAAATGCTGATTTGGTGGAGTAACATTTTTTTTTTCTTTCTTTTTAAAATAATGTTGAAAACATCTGTGCGGCTTAATAATTTTTTTGTGTCAATTCATTAAAAAAAACTTTAGACGAACAGAATGTTAAAGGGGTAGTTCACCCCTAAAAATTCTGTCATCATTTACTCACCCTCATGTCATTCCAAACCTGTATGAGTTGCTTTCTTATGTTGAACACAAAAGAAGATATTTTGAAGATTGCTGGTAATCAAACAGTTGGTGGTTGCCATTGATTTCCATAGTAGGAAAAAAAATACTATGGAAGTCAATGGCAACCACCAACTGTTTTTGGGTGAACTATCCCTTTAAAGAGAACATTCATTTGACATAAAAGTTTTATAAATGTCTGCATCACTTTTGATCAGTTATGTTTTCCTGCAGAATAAAAATGTTTCATTTCTTTAAACGTGTTTACTGACCCCAAACTTTTGAATGATATTTTAGGTCTGTGTTTCCAATTTGAATATCTTTACAAATTCACAATATTTTGATTATTTATTTATTTAAAAAAAAAGTTTAGTTTTTTTTGCTTTCCTCTGAGACTGGCCTGTGTTGGCCTGGCCTCATGGATGTTTTTCAAGCTGTGGTTACTCGAGTACTTACATGAGACAGGGAAGTCACTAGAGATACTTTGAACAGTAAAACTTGTTTATTTGTGTCAGAAGGATAGATGGTGATTTTCACAGTAAACAAACCTAAACCCATGGGACAAAATCACACAGTCACAAACCAGTTCACGATCGGCTATTTCTGAGGTGAAGGCCCTGCAGGGTCTTACAAAAAGCATGCAGGTGAAAATGAAGAACTTTGCAAAATAGAATACTGAAGCACAGCATAAGTGTTGAGATCAGGCCTCTCTTCAGAGGAAATGTATTCAGTGTTGAGTGCTTAAGATTGAGTTCTGATTTATATAACTTCATAATGGTACTCTGGTATGAAGCTAGTGGAGCCTCTGCTAAACATTCTATCCACTCAACAGTCCATCTGCTCAACTTGAGGCATGCAAAGGACTTACATCAGTGTCTACTAAATAACATCTATCATATGTTGTTATGATGATCCTATTATAAGACTTGCAATTATGAAAACATGT
Organism: Sinocyclocheilus grahami; assembly: GCF_001515645.1. Classification (NCBI taxonomy): domain Eukaryota; kingdom Metazoa; phylum Chordata; class Actinopteri; order Cypriniformes; family Cyprinidae; genus Sinocyclocheilus; species Sinocyclocheilus grahami. Next base: position 835,121 of record NW_015505331.1, read on the forward strand.
GCATGCATATAGATCAATAAAAAGCAAAAACAAGTATGCAGATATGATCTTGCATATGGGGCACAGCTGGTTTTGAACACTGACAGAGCAATGAACTGAAAGTTTTATGAGCCATATACTGTAAGTCGTCATATAAAACTCAAAAGATCATGTTAAAAATAAATACACAGCAGACTGGATTAAGTAAACAAAAACATTAACCGTAACTATTTTTCATCTTAGGAACCATTCATGCAGAAATACAGCTATTTTCAAATGGTTCATGTACTTATTCTTACAAAGGAAATGCATCCTCACATTTGATATTTAATAGGTGATGACATACAGTCTGTTGAATATAAATGATTTATGACCATGAACTACTAGGTTACTCCAGGCTGGTACTGGCATGAGAGCAAGACGTACACATGTTTATGTTAGTGCGTTTTTATGAAGGTCTAGCTGCTGAACTGTAATGTTTTGTGGATATAGAGGGAGGGAAGAAATAAAGTCGGCTCATTGGTTTGAGCTTCATTGTTAATTTGTCAAGGTAAGTTAGTAGAACACAGAGAAATGAGAAAGATAAATGCTAAGAGAAAGATATAGTCTTACCTGTGAGGGCAGAGTGGAAAAGGTGACCAAGTAAGGTTCTGGAAGTTAAGAGACTAAGGATAGCCATTTCTGTCTTAGAGAAGTGTCACACTCTGACACTGAGCTGACAGAGCTACACTTTCATCTCACACACACTTTAGTCCTTTTTCACTCACACAGCATTATCTATTTATCTACACTGTAAAAAATCTGTAAAAATAAGACACAATGTACTGTATTAAAGTTTTTACAGGTCTTTTACCTGGATTTTGTGCTCCATTGCGTTGTTTTAGAGTAACTAGGCAACATCCTTGACACCAGCGGGGACATTCTGAGGACGTTCTGGGAATGTCAGATTTCAATGTAAAATATGGTCCCCTAAATGGCCTGAATGTTCTGTGAAGGTCCTCCAAATAATGTCCCCTAACCCTTTAAAGAACTCGAAATCATGACCGTCTCAGAACGTTCTGGGGACGTAACTAGGCAACGTCCTTGACACCAGCAGGGATGTTCTGAGGACGTTCTGGGAACGTAAATTTTCTAGGGGGGTAAATGGAAATTCCCATAAAAATGAATGGATCGTGTCCTAGCAAAAAACTGCTAGTACACTCTCTGTTATTTTTTTTTATTTTTTATAGTCTATCTATCTGTAAGGTCTGTTTTGGGTTTTGTTTCTTGTTCATGAACTCCCTGTCTGTCCTGTCACGGCCACGGATGCCGTTCATGAACTCACTTTCTGTCTTGCCACGGCCAAGGAGGCCGTTCATGAACTCACTCTCTGCCCTATCATGGCCAAGGAGGACGCTCTCGAACTCACTGTCTGTTTTGTCATGGCCATGGAGGCCGTTCACAAACTCACAGACTGTCCTGTCCTGGCCAAGGAGGCCATTCTAGAATTCTATGCCTGCTCTGTCAGAGTCAAGTGGTCTGTCCATGTCTCTGCTCCGCCATGGCTTCCTGCTCTGCCGACACCACTCGACCGTCCTGCTCTGCCATGGCTCCCTGCTCTGCCTGTACTGCCATGGCTCCAAGCTCCTATGGATCTGATCCATGGCCCAGGTCCTCCAGTGTTCCACAGTCTGCCACTGCTTCACGGCCCAGGTACCCCTCTGCTCCATTGTCTGTCATTGCCCCATGATACTGGTCCACCACTGCTCCTAGCTCCAGGCCCGCCATTGCTCCACACTCCAGGTCCTGTTCCTCTTCCGTCCCGCCCCCTGGACTACTTCTGCTTCACTTTTGTTGTTTTGGGTGGTTTAATTATGGTCGTTAATTTTTCATTTTTAAAAATGTTTGTGTGCTGCTGCACATCCCTAATATAGAACCCAGCGTAACTATATATATATTATATATATATATATATTGCTCCAGGTTTGAGTTGGTCTATGGCGCAGTCTATTTTCAGTTCCTCAAAATAGCAACGCGCCAACAATTGCGCCTGAACACACCTCTTTTTTAGACCAGCACACCCATAATTTCACAAAAATTAAAGGATTACAATGTGAAAGATTATTGTATAGGATACATAAATATAAAAATGCCGACATGTCATAATGGATAGTCATTGCATGTATCAGAATTAGGCTACCTATTTGCTCGCGCACGAGCAGCTCCGTTTCATCTCTGGAGACGCGTTCTGTCTTTGCGCTTGCAAATTCCACTGTGTAAATAGCAAATCCGCCATGGCACGAGTGCAACTGGCTCTTACATGGAATGGGAGATGAGACTCTGATTTGTTTATTGCACGTTATGCCCAAAACACACCCATTACTCATTAAGAGAATAGGGACAACCCTTTTAGACCATGCCTGTTGCGCAGACCATTTTTCCCGTCTTTAAACTAGCAAAAGTGAATTTGGACGCCCTAAAGTGCACCTGCGTCGTGCGCTTTAGACCATGCACTTAGATCGTTAAAATAGGGCCCAATATGTTAATCAGACATTTTGGGGAGACACAATAAGTCAATAGGGAAAGAAATTCTAGATCAATATTCCTAAGAAATATGACATATTCTTATGGAAAGTTATTACTCCCGTTATTACGATTATTTTTTCATTATATTTCCCCCGAGAACGCATTAATATGCAAATTAGATGTAGATACATCGAATGGGAATACAAATTTATGGACATTTTACGCACATTGCATAAAGTAAAATAGTATATCAAATCATTCTGTTATCTTTCATAACAAAGTTGAGAATCATCTTTGTACAAAGTTTGGTTAAAAATAAAAAAATAAAAACTGATTCGTAAATAAAAAAAATAAAACATTGTTTTTGCCCATGCATGCCTTTTCATGTCTATTTTTTAATAACTTAACTTATGACTTATGAATAAGATATATTTTTTCAAAAACATTTTTTCCCCATTTGTTTCTTATGCTCCAACCAATGCAATGGCGCTTCACACGATCGCAGTTGATGTTTCTTTTGTCGACTGTAGTATTATCTTGAAACAGTTTAAAATTAATATTTCTCTTATATGTTCGTCATGCTGCTTGGCCGATTTTGTGCAACAAACTAATTTTTTTTCTTAGCTAAAGCATTAAGATAATATACCGGTAAAATCCTATTTATTTATTTGGTGAGTAGCTGTGTAAGTAACTGGTTTATTTAAAATGTCTCCATCTCCACTTTGCTGTCACACACCCATCATCTCCTAAAAAGTCCTTCATACAGTATGTAAGCTGAATTTTAAAGGAGACATAACACACACAATTTTGCCAATCTCATGTTAATCTTGAGTACCTATAGAGTAGTATTGCATTCATATCTCCTAAGAGTCTTTAGTTTTATCAGATTTATAAAAGACAGAAATAGCTGTACCGCTTCTGGATCCTGGAGGCGTGCCATGAGCGGAGCTAAAGAGTCTCGAGCAAGCGCAGCTTTGCTTAGCGCTTGTCTGCAATCTGTGACCATCGACATAAATAAAACAGGAACAAAAACTTTATTGACATAAATTTGATTGAATTTGTTTATAAAACGTTCGTCACCGAAATGCCGAGAACAAACACACTTGCACAACGCGTTGCTTCCCCTTAGAAACGAACTGCATCCACATGCATCCCTTAACGCTGGGTTCTTTGGGAAGCTGAACAAGGTTATCTTTTCCTCACAACCAAAAAAACACTTCTTTGGTGACATTGTTGATTTCGTGCTAAACACAAAATGACAAATCCTGCGTAGCGCTGCCGACAACTTCTGTAACCTGAATGAAGTAAGTTGATGGGCTGCTTTTGCCCTCGCTCTAGTTGATGAGTGCCTGCGCTCTTCTGGGAGAAGTGCCCATACAAGGAATTACGCCCTTTATGACGTCAAATAGGGGTCATGCATTGATCATGTAGGGGTCCGTGCGTGGAGGCCGAGCCGAGGCCGGGCTCCCCGAGCTCCCTGTTCTGCCATAGCCTTCTGAACTGTCTGTTCCGCCATAGCCTTCTGAACTGTCTGTTCCGCCATAGCCTTCTGAACTGTCTGTTCCACCATGGCCTCCTGAACTGCCTGATCTGCCCTGGAGGTATTCCCGTGTCCCCGTCCTGCACCAGCCTCCAGGACGCTCATCCCCGGTCCCTGGTGGAATTGTTTCCTAAAAACCTTTTAGGAAGGCCATTCTGATTTGAATCAATTTGAGTGCAAATGGCTCATGCTATTTTAATGTGCAGGATATAATTATAAAGACATTTGTTTTACAGTTTATCATAAAGGGTCCCATGTCACACCCTGCTCTTTCTTTCTGTCTTTGCCTCTTTCGAACTGTTCAACTTGCTCATGATTTTATTACATAGTGTGTGTAGAGCAAATACAGCAGTCTCTGCAAAAATAGACACACGCAATTTGTCTCTCTTCCTTGCTCTATCAGACATCAGAAAATGCATAACGGTTATGGATAAACTGAGTTTCCGGATCATTATGTCATCTCTGTCAGACACCCATAGATGCATTAGACAGACAGACTGCATTAGACCAAGTGCATTAAACCTAAAGGTCGGCTGCCATGTGGGAGTGTGTGTGAGCGCTAATCATATGCAGGCTTTTAACACACTCCTCCAGTTAATTCCAGTTCATTTTTAGTCTTCACCACAGAGAAGCTCAATACCAACTGCATTACTGTAAGACATTACAGTAAGAGCTGCACTGTCATGACAGCCTAGATAAGACTCCAGAGCCAGTGTGCTGCAAGATATTTTTTTTATACACTAATGTTTTGTTAAGTCTTTAAAGGGATAGTTCAGGCAAAAATGAACATTCTATCATCATGTACTCATACTCATGTTGTTCTAAACCTGGATTACTTTCGCTCCTCTGTGATCCAAAATATTTTGTTGGATAGTGGGGGGCCTTCGAGTCAAAACGTTTGAGAACCACAGTGTATGTGTGTGGTTGCCTTTTTTTCATTTCATTTTCATTGTATAACCAAACAAGGCTTGTGATTTAATTGTATTCTCAGATGAAATACTCACAAACACACACAAAAGCACAGCTGAGGTTGCATACTAACTGGAGCACAAATTTTAAAAAGATTATAAAGACCAGTTAGAATGGATAAATTCTTGATATTTTGTTTGTGTAATCTGTTTACTTTGTTTTGCCTCAAACGATGAGGTCATAGCAGAAGAACACGTTGCATTTTATAGACTGCTTTATCAGCAAACTGCAGCTGTTGAAGCCTCTTGCACCTGAGAATGCCCTGTAGACGCTTCGTGTTGTTGCTGTGGGCTAATCGTGACTGGTGTTTATACCATTTTGAGATGCTAATGTACTGAAAGTTATGCAAATGCCTTTTATTTGGGGAAAAATGTCCTTCACGTACAGCCTTTTTGTAAAAACAAATTTATATTAAGCCAGGAATTGTGCTGGAGTCTGCTTTTATTAAGTGTATATTTAATCCATTTCTGTGTTCGTGAAACTGTAGTCCCAGTGTCATTTGCTTTTGACAGGTGCCTTGTGTGCTTTGCAGTTGCAAGAAGAACCTGCACTGGTTTTATGAGGGAACATTGTGTCCTCCTATTGGTTTAGGTCACCACCTACAAGAAACCTGATCTCAGAGGGTGTGGTCGCATTAAACAGATTCACATCTGTCCGAACTATTGCATGAGGAGATCACATATCATCTCTGCTGTGACCATAGTTTGACCCTGAATTCCAAATATGGCTGCTAAAGATTAAGGTGTCAGCTGCTGAGAACACATCCAACCAAGTTTGGGGTGAAGGGAGCACCGTAAGTGATCTGATGACATGTATGCAGCGTCAGTCAAGATTTGGCAGTAATGAATGGGACTTGGGACTCCAGGAGGTCTACCCTCTGCCACTGTATAACTTCACCTCCACGCAGGATCACTGGCTCTCCCATCATGTAGCACCTGATGACCACTGGAAGGAAACTTTTAATGGCTGACAAGAATCCTGCTGGATAAGCAGTAGCACACCTGGTCTACAGGCATTTAGGATTCTGCATAAGAGAAGCTAAAATGAAATGCCGAGGTTTCTAGAAAGTTAATAGCAGAAACGTCATGCCCATTCATATTGCTTGGTTTATGTTATTTAACAAAACATACATTACTTTGTTCTTAATCTCAAACTTTAAATGAAACAATACCACCTGACTAAATTGTAATAGATAAAAACGATAATAATTTAAAATAACATGTAATTTTGTTGTAGTACCGCTGATATTTGTATAAGTGCTGTAGTGGTTTTGTGACCATGTTAATAAATAAAAACACATACAACACTTCACACAAGGTCTCAATACATCACACGTCTTTACCAGTAACTTACAAAACAAGTACAATACATAAAAGGACAAAATAAAGAGGGAGGTGGCCAGCAAAGACCCTCAGATTTCTACCCCACACTCACTACCCATGACACACACTCGTGAAAAAAATAAATTAAACAGCACACGCAGTACAAGGTTCCATGGCCAACCCCTCCCACCTAATATCCACGCACCAAACAATACAAAACAAAATATAACAGACGGACCCAGATGAATTCCAGACAGAACTATAACAGAACAAAACAAAACAGTAGAGCAGAGCAGAAGTGCAGTCAGTTACTTGAGGTTCGTTAGGCTTCAATTAAGATCATTGGAAACCCCTGGACGGGCAATCAATCCAAGAAAACAGTACAATGCTGCTGTAACGGAAGAGGCCTGACGCAATAGGTTAGTATTTATAAAACAGGTTTATATGGTCACAGAGAGTACTGGGGTAGGGTCCAGAGGATGTGACGGTGAGTGAATAGTTCGAAGGATATGATGAGTGGGGTAATCTGAGTCTTTGGCTTTACAAGAGCTGGAATGCAGGCAGGAGGAGCACACACCTCAGCGATCCGGGAACTAGGAGGAACAGGAGACACTTGGAGACACTAGGAGGAACAGGAGACACTTGGAGAAACACAGGAGGTAAGTAATGCAGAAAGTATTCAAATGGAAGTAGTAGCAACGTCATTGAGTCCTCTACGTGTATACAAGACCAGACAATGAGGGTGTCTGAGGTGTGTGCTTTTATGCAGGCTGTTTAATGAGGTGCTTGATTAGTGACAGGTGCTGGTGCTCAGAATTCAGGTGAGAGGGATCGTTGTGATTGGGTGGTGGTGGAGCCTGGCCTATCTGTTACAGCTGCAGTGCACATGGTCGCTCACCACGCAGGATTACAGCTACTTGCAGGCCCATGTCTGAAAACTGGCCAACAGCCAGCACATGATAGACAAGAGGATAATCCAACTGCTAGCACTCATTCAAAGCGCCACATGTCACAAAGGGGCGGTACCAAGGATGATACATCCCAAGCAACCAAACACTTCCCCCTTTTATAGGCACAACACAGGCACTAATTGGCTCATGAAGCTTACCCAACTAACCAATCATGATAAAGTACAAACACTGATAGGTTCACCTGTTTGGGTAATGCCAGCCAATCATACTGGGTCTATACCTCACTCTGCTACATACAGTTTCAATTTCTCCCCATCAAACCCAGAACAGACTGCCTTATGCCGAGTTCACACTGCACGATTTTAGCCTGATTTTTCACTCGCCGACAGGTTTTGCGAAATCACAGACAAAGGCCCGAAATCGGAGGCAAATCGGTGCTCGTTCACGCGAGTGACAATCACGCAGTGTGAATTATCAAATGAGGGAATCGCCGACATGTCGCCGATGCCCGCAAAATATCTGGAGCTATCTGCGATTCACAATCACGCTGTGTGCAATGATTTCTGACTGAAAACTACATTGGCGACCAAGATACAGGGTGGAGGGAAGTTTGGGGAGGAGTTATAGACCAGAATATCAGTATTTTAATAGATATATGAACAATTATATCATACAGAAACAAGCACAAACATTTGCTTGACCAGCCACAACATCAGCATAACAGTTACTGCAAAATTTTCTCTTTGCAGAACACCCAATCCCTGTTCCCTGCATCTCCCTCATGCAGAATCTGTTTTTCTTTTTCTCCTTGTAGCTGGAAATAAGCTCACATACAGTTTGCGGGCTATATATATATATTATAATTCCAGTCTCGCTGGAGAACTCCGGTCTGACGCACGCGGGTTCTCGCGTTATTTCCTTATCACTTCTCGCGTGTGTTTTGTTGTGAAACGTAGTTTGCGGACCAGACAGAGCTGTCGGCGATTCTTCCTATTGTAAAGTCATGCAGTGTGTAACCTCCTGTCGCCGATCCATCGTGCAATGTGAACACAGCAGCGACTGACTGCTACCCCAGATAGTCGCGCAGTGTGAAAACCACGGTGACCCGACGACTTTGAAAATCGTGCAGTGTGAACTCGGCATTAGAAGAAATTCTTTAAAAAGTTGCAATTGAAAAATGTATTAAAATGAATAATAAATAGAAATATGTATAAATATAATAATACATTTAAATAATAAATACAATTAATAGTAACAATAAAAACAATAAAAAATTTAAAGCTGAATGGTCAAAGGTGAAAGGTCATGACGTGCAGCACACAGATGGTAAACTTAAAAAAATATATATATATTCTCATAAAGCTGAAATTTAATTCCATTATGTTTGTTTAAATATATCTCAATTCCTGACAATAACACAACAGTATATTTACAGCGTATTCTTTACCATAAATGGCTTAAAATCGACATGAACACAATAGAACAGTTCAAATTTAAGGTGACAAGGCGACTGTGACCCAGTGTCTGGCCCACCGGTTATGCACGGTATGCGCGCTACTATCTCTCCGCGTTGCTTCACGTTGTCGCTGTCACCGTAACACCTGCCAGCTTCCTTTTTCAACGCCGCCACCCTACCCTAATCGGTAACAACGCCTGTAAACAGATCCCTCTCACGCGCCTACCCTCTCAGAACGCTTGAGAGAGTGGAGCTCGAGCGCGCAGAGTTATCCATCACTGCCTTCCGGACAGTCCTGAGGATCTTCACGAGCTGCACCTCATAGCCCGATAAACCTTACAAGGACGCGCCTTTCTGTTTATTGGAGGTATTATAAGGAGTTCACTTTATATATATATATATATATATATATATATATATATATATATATATATATATATATAGCTTTCGTTTTTAAATGAAACGAAGACGAGCCTGGACTTCCATCTGCGTTCTTTTACGGGAAGTAATCATATGACAGGGAAAAAAATCGGATTAACTGGAAAACTTCAGCTGGATTTCTGTGGATGACGTCTTGACATCTAAGGCTAAACAAAAAACAACAAACAAACAAACTATAAGTGCATCACAGAAGATGAGGAACTAATTAAGACTCACCACAGTTTGATGTAGCCTATAAACTGAAGAACTTCATGTGGGATGCACTTCCACCTGTTTTGAGGCTGTTAAACCAGGTAACGGATTGGTGTTAAGAATACTTTGATCGGTTTTAAAAGGTTTCAAAATAAAATTATTGTTGATATATATTTTAAGTGGCCTTCAGAAATGATAATCACCCTATGTAGGGTTCATTTGAAATCACAGCACACTCAAGGGCAAACCTTTTGTTTACTCCAGGGAGCAAATGTAATTTAGAACATGTCAAACACATGCCACTCAGTTCTTTTCTCTATCAGACAACTGTAATGGAGAACGGCCTCTCAGGGAAAAGTTTTTTGATGGCCCAATTACGGGATCCACATGAGACGCGAGATGGCCTTAATTCAAGATATAAAGAGCGGATTCAGATATGAATATTTTCTGCACTTATACACTACATGTAGATTATTTCTAGACCAGTCCTTATGTTAATGTGTGTCCTCCTGAATGTCTGTGCCAGTGTCAGATCCCAAGTGAGAAAAGCATGCGTTAGGCTAGATATCTTAGATGTGTTAGACACCTAACTAAGTGCTGCTCCTCAGTGATCTAAAACTAGTTTGTGTGTTTAGGCCACAAGTGTGTAAATTGACTATAAAAATTATTCACCTCCATTGAATATTTTTGTATTTATAATAATGGTAACACTTTACAATAAGGTTCATTAGTTAACATTAGTTATCTACTTTAGTTAACATGAACTAAGCATGAACAATACTTCTACAGCATTTATTAATCTTAGTTAATGTTAATTTCAATATTTAATAATGCATTATTAAAAGCTTGTTACATTAATGCACTGTGAATTAACATGAACTAACTATGAACAACTGTATTTTCATTAACTAACATTAACAAAGATTAATAAATAAATGTATTGTTCATTGTTTGTTCATGTTGTGAACTAACATTAACTAATGGAACCTTTTATTATATTTATTTTCATGCTGATGATGATGACAAAACAATCTCTAATCTAAAAGAGCTCAATTAATTCAAAATAAAATAAAAAGAAAAGAAATCAGAAGCAATCCATCTGGTGAAGTTCACTGTTAAATCTAAGAAAGAATTGAGTGTCTGTTGTTCTCTAAAATGACACAAAAGAACCAGGATGGCTGTGGTAAAGGAGTTATTGATTTGCACACTTCATAAATCTGTTAATTGCTCATTGTGAATTGTTCAATAACAATTAAGATCAACAAGAAAAACATTTTTGTAAAGTGATATTATAAGGAGAAAATCATTATCTTCATTTTTATGTTTGTTTGTTTTTTCAGACAGTGGAACACATGATTTTTACAAGAAACTTCTGATGTAAAGAGCAGATGACCAGTAAGGAAGCTGAACAAGAAATCTGCAGTCTTCTGCTCTGTCAACTAACTGCAAAATCTACCAACAGCCTTGTTGCAAGTTGAATTACTTGCAATTATTGAACTTTCCTCAACTGACTAAATGTAATCTAACCTGCTCTCAAAGAAAGCTTGATTTCACAGTGGAAGCAGGTTGTCTCTGACATAAAGAGATGAAACGAGAACGTTTTAAGCCTCCGGAACCAGATGACCCTCTGTGCTGCTGTGGAGACATCGACCAGCAAAGAGATTACTGCTGCTGTGACTGTGAAGAACTCGATGATGCCTGTGAAAGGTCAGAGGTCAACCAGGTTAAGATCATGGCATGCAGAGATGGTTTTACATTACATTTGTTGATATAAACTTTTTAAAGTGTAGTTTAATGAAATAATTTTGTCCATTTGCACCTTCATGTTGGTCCAAACTGTTTTTTTTTAATCCTTGTAACCCCTTGTGAAAAAGAAATGCTCTTAATTGTAATGAATGTGCCCTTGTAGTGTACTTCAAATCCTAAATGTGTATATTTTAAAAAACTGTACTTGCAGATAATATAATATTGATGAAATAAATGGCCACCTAAGTGTAAAGTATTTTAAACAGTGTGCTTTGTAATAATGTCAAATTGAAATCATGTTTTAATAATCCTTTGTCGTTCTGTAAAATATACAGTATTTTAATGTGCTGACTGACATACTAAGGCACATGTAAAGTACTTGATTATAATTTTATCTGTAGTGTTTTATTCAATACTACATTTAAAGTTAATATATTACTAAACTGCAGCTTTATTACACGTGTTTTTAAAAATATGTTTAAATACATGACAAAGGCTATTTGTCAGTATATGCGTAAGTACATTTTAACCATATTTCACTTTAACCATGTTAGTAATTAGAAAATTAAATATAAAGATATACTTAGGTCCCCCTTAATAAAAGCACTATAAAACTGTTCTAATTGAATTTAATATAAATGTAAAATATTATTAATTTTGATTTAATTGCAATGAACAAGTAAGTGTCTGAAAACATTACATTCAGTCAGCAGTTAAGTATATTCTTTTAAACTGTATTAATTCTGTAAAAAGTGCTCTTTTTAAAAAAATATTCTGAAATGTACTTCTTTTTCACAAGGGACATAAAATGAGATCATTTGCAACTTCTCATTTCCACACATAAAACTGATAACATAATAGTGTGTAAATGATGAATGGTGAATTTGTCACTCCTTCTCAATAGGTTAGTCAGAGGAGAGCCAGACAAGCCAGACATCTTCTCTCGTTTCATCTCTTGTATGGCTGATCGTTTGGGTTTGCCATGTTGTGCCATAGGACCCCTTCGATTGGAAATCTCTGTCTTACCTCCCATGGTATTAATTCCTGGCCTGTTGCGAGTAGCAGCAATTAACTGTATGTTGGGAGTTGTAGTCCTAACTGTCCTACCAGGACTGGTGCTTTGGTATTACTATGTGACTCACAGAAGGAAAAGACGCACATTGTTTTTCCTTAGCTTGGCACTTTTCTCCCTTGCCTACATGTACTACCTTTTCCTTACTGAGATCGTTCCCAGAGGAGACGTCAGTAATCTGCAGCTGGTTACTGTGACAACAGGCATGATGTTGACGCTTATCTCCCTTATGCGCACCAAACAAGGACCAGGCTTTGTCAAATCCCAATCATTAGCTCAGGGAATTAACAGTATCTGTACAACCAATCAGAGCACAAACATACCTGGAGACTCCGCCCCCTGCAAAGGAATCAGCCAGTCAAATGGGGAAAAGGAAGGAAAGAAGAAGTTATGCCCTGTGTGCCTACAGGTGCGCCCACCAAGGGCAGGGCACTGCAGGATCTGTGGGGCATGTGTCCTTCGAATGGACCACCACTGTGTTTGGTGGGTTTCTCATTCCTTCTTCTTTAAAAATTGAGTATGAGCACTTCATTCCCAGTGTGAAGTGAATTGAACATTATTTAAATATTCTCTAAATGACAAAACGATCTATCGTTATACTAACATTAAAAAATATGGTGTCTGTAAGATTTTTCTAAATTTTTAGAAAAAATGTCTCTTATGCTCACCAAGGCTGCATTTATTCAAAAATACAGTAAAACAGCAATATTGTGAGAGATTTTTACAATTAATATAACAGTTTTTTTTTTTGTTTTTTTTTTAAATATCTTGAAAAATGTTTTTTTATTCATATGATGGAAAAACTGAATTTTCAGCTTGTTAGTACTATTCCAGTCTTCAGTGTCACATGATTAATTGGAAATCATTCTAATATGCTGATTTGGTGCTCAAGAAACATTTTTTATTATTATCAATGTTGGAAACAGTTGCTGTGCTTAATATTTTTATGGAAATACATTGCTTGATTATTTGAAAGTTCAAAAGAACAGCATTTATTAGAAATAGAAATTGTTTGCAATATTATAAAAGTCCTTACTTGTGATCAATTCAATGCATCCTTTTTGAAAAATCTTTCCAACCCCAAATTTTTAAGTGGGAGTGTATATATATACATATACAGTGGTGTGAAAAAGTGTTGGCCCCCTTCCTGATTTCTTATTTTTTTGCATGTTTGTCACACTTTAATGTTTCAGATCATCTAACAAATTTAAATATTACACAAAGATAATGCAAGTAAATACAAAATGCAGTTTATAAATGATGATTTCATTTATTAAAGGAAAAAGAAAACTTGATTGCCGTTGTTGCTGCAAAGCGTGGCACATCCAGTTATTAGATTTAGGGGGCAATTACTTTTTCACGTAGGGCCAGGCAGGTTTGGACAGCTTTTTTCCCTTAATAAAATAAATAATCATTTAAAAACTACATTTTGTATTTACTTGCATTATCTTTGTGTAATATTAAAATTTGTTTGATGATCTGAATCTTTTAAGTGTGACAAATATGCAAAAAATTAAATAACCGGGAAGGGGGCCAATACTTTTTCACACCACTGTATATGCGGATAGAACTGGATATGGGCAGGGCAGAAATCTGCTGTGTTTCAAAAGTAAATAAAAAGTCACTTTATGGATGTAACTTTATTCCATTTATAGGTTTTGTATAGCAAATATGCCTTGCATAATTTATAAAAGTGTTTATTCTTATATTTTATTCTTTTTTATTATTGTCTTTTACAAATAATTGTATTTACAAATTTAGACTTTTATAAATGATTATCATATTACATTTTTTATTCAATAATTACTTTAAAACTTTTACATAAAATAAATATTCAAAATCTTTAAAAAGTTCTTTATGAATTTATGATTTATGAACAATACTAGGAGAGAGAGAGCAATGTGGCCATTTGCTTTCATTCATAAAATTCACATTTTAGCTTCATTTTAGTCATCTCAGTTTCACAGACTTACCATTTCATTGTAATTTTAGATGTTCATTAAAAATATTACTTTACACTTGTGTTAGTTGGATAATCAGTCAACTGAATATATTTTCTGTTGTTTCAAATATTCATTTCAATGTTGTTATTTGTGCCTTTCCTTATAAGATATTTGGCTTATTGCAAATCTCTGCTACAGAAATAGTTTAACAATTTCAAAATGAATTGTTTAAATTAGTGCTCATGCCAATGATTTGATTCATTTTCTGATCTTTTCACACTTGTATGCATGTGTTCCCTACCCCATCAAACACACATACAGTGAAAGTATTCAGACCCCCTTAAATTTTTCACTCTGTTATATTGCATCAAGCTGATTCCCAAAAGACGTCACTGGAGCAGGCAGGCTGGTGAGACATGTGCAAAGGTCACAGGAACACCGCTTTCAGCACAGTAAAGGGAGCTCTCACCAGGCCAATCTGTCTCCATGCTACTTCAACACACACACAGGCACAAAAAAAATGAACATGCCATGAGCCACAGAATTCTCATTAAAGCTACATTGACAAGAGAGAAAATAGTGTAACTGTTCTAAACTGTTTGAAAGGAAATGTCTGTAAGTGTGTTTAAATGGCTGCTTATTATTTGTGTCTTTATATGTATGTGACTTTCCATGACAGGATAAACAGCTGTGTAGGTCAAGCCAATCACAGGCAGTTCATTTTGATGCTCCTTCTTTTCCTGGTGACATCATTCTACGGGATCAGTTTGGTGTTACGGAGTGTATGTCCACGACAGAGTCTATTCACAGCCATGTTATACTGCCCTGGAGTCTATAACCAATACAGGTACACCATCCATTACTTTATATATGTATTTAATGGAAAATATGCACATACAGTGTGTTTTCAGCCTAATGTAACACTTTTGTGTGTGTTTGTGTGTGTAGCACAGCGCTGTGCTTTACATGTGTGTGGTACAGCGTTATCATAACAGGCGGTCTGCTCCACCTGTTCATCCTTCAGATCATCAATGTCAGTTACAATGTAACAGAACGCGAAGCTCAGATTGCTTTGCGCAACAAAACTGGCAGACGGCACTTCTGTGGCCTGGTTGTGGAGACTGGCATGTATTCACAAGGCTTCCTCCAGAACTGGATTCAGTTCCTCACAATGAACACGGATGAGAACGGTTCCCCTTTCACCTTCACAGTCATGGTATGAGTCAAGGGACTATAGACATGATCCTGGGTGGTACTTAAACTATAATTATACAAAATGTTAAACAACTAAGCGTCTGGTTAGACCTAAAGAGTTGGTTGACACATTTACCTTGTTTTCATCTGGTAGAATGTTTAAATTGATGAGCAAACATATTTCTTTAGGTTTGTATTCCAGTGGTCATCTGTGTGGACATATTGAATTGGGTTCAATGTGATATGTGACCACAGCCATGTTTTCATGAAATATAACAAAACTCTGCAACTTTATGGCATAAATAACCAAACTGTATGCTTAAGTGAAGGGCAACTTTGTAATCTGAGTTGCAATCAAGTGTGTGTGTGTGTGTGTGTGTGTTTTTAATGACTAGTGTAAGAAATATTAAGAAAACTTGATCTGATGATAGAACCGAGAAAATAAATGTGACATCCTGAAGTATTCCTGCATTACTGCAATTAAGAAATGTATAAGTGATTATTGGATATATTTAGGATTGAGCTAAATATTTTAAAGGGATAGTTCACCTGAAAATGTTTTCCCCATCCTTTACTCACCCTCATGTTGTTTCAAAGTTCTCTTGATATTTCATAACTATCAGTTAGGACAGGGACGTTGAATAGGAAGAGACAGTGTACAATTTTATTTCTAGAATTTTTATTTTTGGGGTGAACTATCCCTTTAAATCTGAAAAGATTACTTAAGAAGTTTTATCAGCCTGCCAAATGCTAATAATACAAAAATACATTTTACACCAAATGTATAAATCCTTGTAATTGTAAATATGCTGCTACCTTTGTAGTGTACTCTCTCAGGACAAATGATGTTATGTTATGAAATTATGTAATTACAAGTTTCTGTGTTCAGTGCTCACTGAACAGCAGTGTTAAGTTATGCTGAGGAGTACTTTACAGTTCTGTATTGTCATCTTCAATTAATGAGCTCTCATATGTGTAAAAAAATTAATTACATTAATTCTGTCATGCACAGTAAATAGACTGCCACTCGCTTTACTAAGAGTCATTAGTTGTGTTGATTACTGTGGAAGGGTCGTGAGTGACCTACCTACCTTTGCAGATGAAAAAGACAGGAAGTGTTTTTAGAGCAATGCTGGCCCTCTTGCCTCTGAGCAACCACAATGTAGATTGAGAGCAAAACAGAAAAAACGCTTCCTCCTACAAATATGGAAAATAAAGTGAAGCTACAACACTAAAATATTATAATTTTAATTAAAAAAGACTGATATAAGCAATGTAAAGCTTAAATTTATATTTAAACAAATTGTAGAGTACAAAGAGTATCAAAGGTTTAAAATCTCTCACTAATTTAAAAATGGCAAGAATGTACAACAATCACATCTGCTCTGCTATACAGATCTTAGATGTGATCATTCTTTACATTAAGTTTTCTTTTTCATTTTTTTTAAAGTTGTGATTTACTCTGCCCCCACCTTATGTGATATAGAGCCATCAGGGCTGTCTTTGTGGTTACAGTCGGTCTATGCTGAGAAATGTATCGGCATCACACGTTTTT